>NC_091319.1:35174968-35252468 GCF_038502225.1 Cherax quadricarinatus
GACGTTAGGAAGTATTTCTTCAGTCATAGAGTTGTCAGCAAGTGGAATAGCCTAGCAAGTGAAGTAGTGGAGGCAGGAACCATACATAGTTTTAAGAAGAGGTATGACAAAGCTCAGGAAGCAGAGAGAGAGAGGATCCAGTAGCGATCAGTGAAGAGGCGGGGCCAGGAGCTGAGTCTCGACCCCTGCAACCACAATTAGGTGAGTACAATTAGGTGAGTACACACACACACACACACACGCACACACACACACAAACACACACACACACACACACACACACACACACACACACACGCACACACACACACACACACACACACACACACACACACACACACACACACACACACACAGAAAGTACAAAGGTTTGCAACAAGGCTAGTTCCAGAGCTAAGAGGAATGTCGTACGAGGAAAGGTTGAGGGAAATCAGACTGACGACACTGGAGGACAGAAGGGTCAGGGGAGACATGATAACGACATACAAGATACTGCGGGGAATAGACAAGGTGGACAGATACAGGATGTTCCAGAGAGAGGGCACAGAAACAAGGGGTCACAATTGGCACACACACACACACACACACACACACACACACACACACACACACACACACACACTCACACACACACACACACACACACACACACACACACACACACACACACACACACAGAAAACCAGAGATCTGGTAGACGAACCAGGGAGGAAAGACTGGGAGTTAGAGCTCCAAAAAAGGGAGGAAGAGTGGGGAAGGAAGATAGTAGAGCTTGGTAAGAAAATGGAGGAGCGGATAGCTGAAGAGTGCAGGAAGTGGGAAGTACAGGTCTTAGCAGCAGAAGCTAGGATACAGTGCTTAGAAGAGAAACTGCAAAGCCTGAAACAGATTAGAGAGACAAATGACAATTCAGATGTGACATCAGGAAATTCAAAGTCAGGCGCAGACAAGGGGACGGTAAGCAACAACGGAGACATGCCGTACACGAAGGCCCTATCAGACCCACGTGGGGCCAGGGAAAAGACGATGAGCACACTAAGATCAAACGACAGGTCCGAAGACAATGAAGGTATGCTATATGCAGAGATTCTAACAGCCAACTGCAGTAGCAAGGGACAGCTGGTCAGGAAAGACAGTTCACTGAGAATAGAAGTTTCAGATATGACAGGGACTGAAGGCAAGAACATGTCAATGGAAGGAAATAAAATGCCTCAGAGGAAGCAGATGGAGACTCAGTGGGAGGAGGAAAGGGCGAGGTCAGTTTTTGTGTACGGGCTCCAAGAAGCCAAGGGGGACAACTTTGAAGAAATAAAACAGGAGGAGAAAAAAATGATTGAAGGCATCATGAAAACAATAGGGGAGGGCGATATGACCCAGGTGACAAATTTTCAGAGAATTGGGTGGTTTGCGAGTGGAAGGATACGGCCTGTCAGAGTAACTTTCAAGGAAGAATCAGTTCGAACCAGGATTCTGCAAGAGAAAGCAAGACTGAGGGACAAAGAGGGGTACCAGAGAGTATACCTCGACCGCGACAGAACACAAGAAGAAAGGACTACACTGAAAGAGAGGGTACAGAGACGCAAGGAGGAACGAGAAGCAACGAAAATGAACAGGACCCAGACATAGGAGAAAGGGCAAACACACCCTACAGAATCTCCCACCAAAAGACTCCAACTGTGACATTCCCAACGCAACTGAGCAACCTATACTACAACCCACTCACTGTTCCCTCTGCCACCAACCCCCATATCACAAACCTCACCCCAACAGCTGTCCCTTATGGGCATTCTGACCCCACCCCCATCAACACAAACCCCACCTACACCACAGCCCCATATAGGCCCCCACCAAGGCTCTCGCTCCCCCAACCCCAATATTCTTGCATGACCACAATGATAGAAAAGAAACTGAAGGTTTGGTACACAAACGCGGATGGAATAACGAATAAACATGAGGAGTGGAACGAAAGAATCAGTGAAAAATCCCCAGACATCATAGCAGTCACAGAAACAAAACTCGCTGAGACAATGACAGACACAGTCTTCCCAACAGGATATCAGATCCTGAGGAAAGATAGAAGGAGTAGAGGGGGAGGAGGGGTTGCACTGCTCATAAAACACCGATGGGGATTTGAGGAAATGGAAGGCATGGACATGATTGGAGAAAGAGACTACATTGTAGGTACAATTCAGTCCGGAGAACATAAAGTAGTCATTGGAGTGATGTATAACCCACCACAGAACTGCAGGAGGCCAAGAGAGGAGTACGAAGAAAACAACAGGGTGATGGTGGACACACTGGCTGAGGTGGCAAGAAGAGCTCACTCGAGCAGAGCAAAGTTACTGGTAATGGGCGATTTCAACCACAGGGAGATCGACTGGGAAAACCTGGAGCCACATGGGGGGTCCCGAAACATGGAGAGCCAAGATGATGGATGTGGTACTTGAAAACCTCATGCATCAACATGTCAGGGACACAACCAGAGAGAGAGGGGAGGATGAGCCAGCAAGACTGGATCTTGTGTTCACCCTGAGCAGTTCAGACATTGAGGACATCACTTACGAGAGGCCCCTTGGAGCTAGCGATCACGTGGTTCTGAGTTTTGACTATATAGTAGAGTTACAAGTGAAGAAGGTAACAGGAACTGAAGGGGACAGGCCAAACTATAAAAGGGGAGACTACACAGGTATGAGAAACTTCCTGCTGGAGGTTCAGTGGGAGAGAGAAATGGTAGGAAAATCAGTAAACGAGATGATGGAATATGTGGCAACAAAGTGCAAGGAGGCAGAGGAAAGTTTTGTTCCCAAGGGAAACAGAAATAATAGGAAGACCAAAACGAGTCCTTGGTTTACCCGAAGGTGTAGGGAGGCAAAAACTAAGTGCAACAGAGAATGGAAAAGGTACAGGAGGCATAGGACCCAGGAAAACAAGGAGATTAGTAGAAGAGCCAGAAACGAGTATGCACAGATAAGGAGGGAGGCCCAGCGACAGTATGAAAACGACATAGCATCGAAAGTCAAATCTGACCCGAAACTGCTGTATAGCCACATTAGGAGGAAGACAACAGTCAAGGACCAGGTGATAAGGCTGAGGAAAGAAGGTGGAGAACTCACAAGAAACGATCAAGAGGTATGTGAGGAGCTCAACACGAGATTTAAGGAAGTATTTACAGTAGAGACAGGAAGGACTCTGGGGGGACAGACCAGATGGGGACACCAGCAAGGAATACACCAACAAGTGTTGGACTACATACATACAGATGAGGAGGAGGTGAAGAAACTGCTAAGGGACATCGATACCTCAAAGGCAATGGGACTGGACAACATCTCCCCGTGGGTCCTTAGAGAGGGAGCAGATATGTTGTGCGTGCCACTTACCACAATCTTCAACACGTCCCTGGAAACTGGGCAACTACCTGAGGTATGGAAGACGGCAAATGTAGTTCCCATTTTAAAAAAGGAGACAGAAAAGAGGCACTAAACTATAGACCTGTGTCATTGACGTGTATAGTATGCAAAATTATGGAGAAGATTATCAGGAGGAGAGTGGTGGAGCACCTGGAACGGAACAAGAGTATAAATGCCAACCAGCACGGATTCACGGAAGGCAAATCCTGTGTCACAAACCTTCTGGAGTTTTATGATAAAATAACAGAAGTAAGACACGAGAGAGAGGGGTGGGTTGATTGCATCTTCTTGGACTGCAAGAAGGCCTTTGACACAGTTCCTCACAAGAGATTAGTGCAGAAGCTAGAGCATCAGGCGCATATAACAGGAAGGGCACTGCAATGGATCAGAGAATACCTGACAGGGAGGCAACAACGAGTCATGGTACGTAATGATGTATCACAGTGGGCACCTGTGACGAGCGGGGTCCCACAGGGGTCGGTCCTAGGACCAGTGCTATTTTTGGTATATGTGAACGACATGACGGAAGGGTTAGACTCAGAAGTGTCCCTGTTTGCAGATGATGTGAAGTTAATGAGGAGAATTAAATCTGATGAGGACCAGGCAGGACTTCAAAGAGACCTGGACAGACTGGACACCTGGTCCAGCAAATGGCTTCTCGAATTTAATCCTGCCAAATGCAAAGTCATGAAGATAGGGGAAGGGCACAGAAGACCACAGACAGAGTATAGGCTAGGTGGCCAAAGACTGCAAACCTCACTCAAGGAGAAAGATCTTGGGGTGAGTATAACACCGAGCATGTCTCCGGAAGCACACATCAATCAGATAACTGCTGCAGCATATGGGCGCCTGGCAAACCTGAGAACAGCATTCCGATACCTTAGTAAGGAATCATTCAAGACACTGTACACCGTGTATGTCAGTCCCATACTGGAGTATGCAGCACCTGTTTGGAACCCGCACTTGATAAAGCACGTCAAGAAACTAGAGAAAGTACAAAGGTCTGCGACAAGTTTAGTTCCAGAGCTAAGGGGAATGTCCTATGAAGAAAGATAAAGGGAAATCGGCCTGACGACACTGGAGGACAGGAGGGACAGGGGAGACATGATAACGACATATAAAATACTGCATGGAATAGACAAGGTGGACAAAGACAGGATGTTCCAGGGAGGGGACACAGAAACAAGAGGCCACAATTGGAAGTTGAAGACACAAATGAGTCAGAGAGATAGTAGGAAGTATTTCTTCAGTCATAGAGTTGTAAGGCAGTGGAATAGCCTAGAAAATGACGTAGTGGAGGCAGGAACCATACACAGTTTTAAGACGAGGTTTGATAAAGCTCATGGAGCGGGGAGAGAGAGGGCCCAGTAGCAACCGGTGAAGAGGCGGGGCCAGGAGCTAAGACTCGACCCCTGCAACCACAAATAGGTGAGTACAAATAGGTGAGTACATAAGTGTACCACTCACCCTTTTCCCCTCATCAATTCTATGATTCACCTCATCTTTCATAGACCCATCCGCTGACACGTCCACTCCCAAATATCTGAATACATTCACCTCCTCCACACTCTCTCCCTCCAATCTGATATCCAATCTTTCATCATCTAATCTTTTTGTTATCCTCATAACCTTACTCTTTCCTGTATTCACTTTCAATTTTCTTCTTTTGCACACCCTACCAAATTCATCCACCAATCTCTGCAACTTCTCTTCAGAATCTCCCAAGAGCACAGTGTCATCAGCAAAGAGCAACTGTGACAACTCCCTCTTTATGTGTGATTCTTTATCTTTTAACTCCACGTCTCTTGCCAAGACCCTCGCATTTACTTCTCTTACAACCCCATCTATAAATATATTAAACAACCACGGTGACATCACACATCCTTGTCTAAGGCCTACTTTTGCTGGGAAATAATTTCCCTCTTTCCTACATACTCTAACTTGAGCCTCACTATCCTCGTAAAAACTCTTCACTGCTTTCAGTAACCTACCTCCTACACCATACACCTGCAACATCTGCCACATTGCCCCCCTATCCACCCTGTCATACGCCTTTTCCAAATCCATAAATGCCACAAAGACCTTATTACAACCTAGGATTTCAAATGGCCTGTTATCCCAGGTGTAATGGGAGCAAATAAACACAGTAGAAAAAGTTTAGACTTATATTATCCTTCACCAATTTAGAACAGCAATATGTACACTATTTACAGTGATAAATATAGTGCACTCCACGGTAAGCAAGGCAGAAATAGAAGCCACAAGATAGCAGACCGTGCTTCAACCAGCTCTAGAATGGGAATGACAAGGGCAGACAGGAGAGCGGTATCCACATAACCTCTGCGATTGTCAATCCCACCTTCTTATTGGCTAGAACCTGGTCACTAGTTGAACGATGGGGCCCCATCATCAACTCTTAGCAACCTGGTTCGCTGGTTGGGGGAGATAGCCTGTAAATGAGGGTGTGTCCATGCGCCGAATAAAGGTTACGTACTCTTTGCATGCCACACCCCCACCCCCGAGAAGGCTCAGGATTAGGCTGCCACCTCCCAGTGGTAACCGTGCCGCCATGGCACAAAATAATGGGACCGCCTATCCTCTCCACCATCCAACTCTTAGATAGAGCTCAGCTTTCCTAGTGACCAAAAGCCAAACCCTAAACTCAGAGTGAGACAGCAGTCAGATAGGCCAACATAGGTCCAAGATACAAGCGGACGGTAGCCCGTATCCCCTCACTAAAAAAAAAACCCCACATCAGGGGATAAAAAAAAGAGCTTGAAAGGGGGGTTACCACAAATACATCCTAACCTAAATAAAATATTAAACTAGACTCTTGACAAAGAGTCTGCCAACACATTTTCTTTGCCGGCAATGTAATGAATTTTGAGGTTATAGGGCTGCAGCCTGAGCGTCCAACGCATAAGCCTTGTGTTGTGATTCTTCATGGCTTGGAGATAGACTAACGGGTTGTGATCACTGTAGACTGTGACCACCTGCGATGTCTGGCCCACATAAACATCGAAATGTTCCAAAGCCATTACCAGCGCGAGGGCTTCTTTTTCAATGGTAGAGTAAGCTCTCTGATGTGGCTGGAACTTAGCTGAAAAGTATGCGATTGGCTGCAGCTCCTTGTTCCCGATTTGTAATAGTACCGCCCCAACCCCAGACTCACAAGCATCAACCTGTAATGAAAAAGGTTTGGAGAAGTCTGGAGACAGGAGAATGGGTGCAGAGCACAATAATCTTTTTGCTTTATTAAAAGCAGTGTTACAATCTGACGTCCAATTAAAGGGAACTTTATGACTGGTAAGAGAGGTAAGAGGGGCTACAATATCTGAGAAATTCTTACAGAATCTTCTGTAAAATCCTATCATGCCTAGGAAACGTTGAAGAGATTTCCTATCATGAGGAACTGGATATTCTTTAATCGAAAGAACTTTAGCAAGTTTAGGTGCAACATTACCACTACCTACTTCATGGCCTAGAAAAGTGATAGTGGCCTGGCCAAAGGAAGATTTAGATAAATTAACTGTTAATTGGGAATTCTTAAAGGTCTCAAACAGAGCTTTAAGTCTAAGTAGGTGTTGATCCCAAGTATCAGACACCACAACAATATCATCTAGGTATGCTGCCGTGCCTTCAAGTCCTTTAATAGCCTGATGGATGAGTTTCTGGAATGAAGAGGGGGAATTTTTCATTCCGAAGGGGGTAACTGTATACTGATAATGACCTCCTGGAATTACGAAGGCAGAGATTTCCTTCGCCTTATCTGTCAAAGGTACCTGATAGTAACCTTTAAGGAGATCTAATTTGGACACAAAAGTAGCCTTACCCACAAAGTCAATTACGTCATCCAGACGAGGAAGAGGGTAAGCATCTGTAATTGTGACCTCGTTCACTTTACGGTAGTCTGTGCACATACGAAACCCTCCATCAGCCTTTTTTTACTAGGATGCACGGTGAAGCCCATGGACTAGATGACTCCTCCACTAAACCATGTTCTAACAAGAAGTCTACTTCCTGCTGAAGTAGCCTTTGCTTTTCAGGATTAGCTCTGTAGGGGGAGAGTTTAATTGGTTTAGATTTTCCCACATCTACATCATGGTAACCTAACGTACATTTTTTCGGCACATCCGAAAAAATATTAGGATATGACTGTAGAAGCTCAGTTAAATTGGTTGCTTGTATTTCAGATAATCCATCCATTAACGGGCTAGGATCCTTGAGGAGGACAGAATTTGAAAGTTTAGTATTAATTTCAGAGATAGAGTGCAAAGAGTCAGAGTCGTCCTCAGAGGTAGAGGACAGAGTCATTACTGGGACTTTATCTGGTGTATGAAAGGCCTTGATTTGATTAATGTGGTAAGTTTTTGTTTTTGAGGTCTTATCAATGGGAGTTACCACATAATTTAAATCAGATAATCTACTTACAATCTGCATAGGTCCCGTATATCTAGCTTTCAAGGTGTGGCCAGGTATAGGTTCCTGCACCAACACCTTGTCTCCTGGATGGAAGGAGCGGAATTGTGCACTTCTGTCATACCTCTGTTTCATCTTACTTTGAGCTGTCTTTAGGTTAGCCGTGGCCAACTCACGTGCCACCTGCAACCTTGAAGACGGGTTGTAGAGTGCTGAGCTTACGTCTTCTCCCATCCATCCTTCTTTGAGCACCCGAAGAGGACCTCGTACATTGTGCCCAAAGATCAGCTCAAACGGACTATACCCTGTAGACTCTTGCACCGTCTCCCGTACTGAGAACAGCAACAAAGGTAGAGATTCATCCCAGTCTGTCGGAAAGTGCATGCAAAAACTTCTCATCATTGTTTTTAATGTCTGGTGGAATCTTTCCAAGGCGCCTTGGGACTGAGGATGATAGGCAGTGGATAAGTTGTGAATTATCCCTAACCTAGTTAATACTTCCCTAAATGCTTTGGCAGTGAAGTTAGTACCTTGATCACTTTGTATAGTTTTAGGAATGCCAAAACAAGAAATGAATTTTGTTAAAGCTTTGAGAATAGCTTTAGTATTGATACTACGCATTGGGATCGCTTCAGGATATCTGGTTACTTTATCCATAATTGTAAATAAATACTGATTTCCAGACTTTGACTTAGATAGTGGACCTACACAATCTATAATTAAATCTGCAAAAGGTTCTCCATCAGCAGGTATGGGTTGGAGAGGTGCAGGTTTAATGGAATGTCCAGGTTTTCCAACTTGCTGACATTCTCGGCAACACCTAATATGATTCTTCACATCTTTCTTTAATTTTGGCCAATAAAATTCTTTTGTGATTCTATACAAGGTTTTTGTAATTCCTAAGTGACCTCCTGATGACGTATTATGAGCTATATTTAATATCTGAGGTCTATACTTGGTTGGAACCACTAACCTGTCGTATAATTGCCGGCCCTCTTTCTCCTTACCAGTCTCAGTGCAAACCAAATAATCATTTTTAACTTCATACTTGACTGGATGACCCCAAGAGGATTTACCCATGGCTGCCTGAAAAGCGAATTTTAAAGAAGGGTCCTTTCGTTGTTCCTCCCGGAAGGACAGTCCCTCGGGCATGGAAACAGAGACATCTGGCAATCCTGCAACCTGGGAATAGGAAGGCTTGATCGGGGTCTGTTCACTTGATTTACGAGACTCCGGCCGGTGTGTCTCATAAAACAACGTGGCTATTCCGAGATCGGAGTCGTCCAAGGATAGGTCAACATTCTCCCCAGACAACCCTTGGGATGTTGCCCGAGTTATGGCCAACACTGGAGAAGCATTAATCATTATAGGTTCAGGACACGAACTAACAGTAGTAATGTTATTACCCAGTAATAACATGGCATTTTTCATGGGAAATCCTTTTGAGATACCTACAGTCAAGTACCCAGTGTAATATTTGCACTGTACATAAATTTTATGCAAAGGAACTGAATATATAGCTCCTCCATAGGCTTCCAATAAAACTGAGGAATTCAAGGAAGTATTCTCTGAAAGGGGTAATATTCCTTCTCTGACAAGTGAGCAATATGCTCCAGTATCTCTAAAGGTATTTACTTTAGTTGGTTCTGAGTTTTCCTGAAGGGAAATAAGACTTTCGCAATAATAAGGGGCCATACCTTTTTCTACTTCTCTAGGGGACATGTTACTAGGGATATTAGAGATTTTCCCGATGGGTTGAGGTTTTTGGGGGCAGTTGGAACTGATGTGACCTACTTTATTGCACCTGAAGCAGACGACAGGCTTGCCCTTTACTCCCTGATGACGTTGCAAGTGGTGTCGTTCTGGCTGGTGCCTCTCTGGATATTGTTGTCGAGATGCTCCATAAGTAGTTTGCCTCTCCGCAGGGGGACCATATGTTGAGAAGCGTGGCTCACCAGGTGACTTGGTTGGATGACGTAGACGCTCTCCCTCTGGCTGGCACTTCATTCTCCAATGTTGTCGATCTCTGCTCACGCCAGACTGTTGAAAAGAGAGACGGGACCGCTCGGACAAGGAGCGGTTCGTTTCGAAGGTATCAGCCAACCTGGCCGCCTCCAATGCAGTGGTTAAGTCACGATCCTGCAGAAAGACACGAACCTCTGGTCCCACAGACTCCAGCAGGTTATCAATCAGAATAAGCTGCACCAGCTCCTCAAAGTTAGAGACACCACTCGCTTTATACCAGCTGGTAAAAGCTTTGGTTTGCTGTCTCACAAAGTCCACCAGGGATTGACCAAGCTGCCGCCTGTTCAATTTGAAGGTCTTACGATATTTAGCTGGGATACATGTATATGCTCCCAACACTGTGGTCTTCACTACTTGATAATCAGAGAATTCAGCGTCAGTTAATACCGACATAAATTCCTGTGCCTTACCCAATAATGCTGTATGAACCAACGCTGCCCAGTGCTGTTCCGGCCACCTCAAGGCTCGAGCCTGATTTTCGAAGCTTTCGAAAAATTGCTCTGGTTCGGCCTCATTGAAGCGGGGAACAAGCTGTACTGCTTTTTGTAAACTGAAATCGTTTACAGAATGCGAAAACTGCCTCCTTTCTCTTTCCCTATCAAATTCTTCCCTTGCGAATGCTCTCTGTTCCCTAGTTTGCTCAAGATTGATTTTTGCCAGCTCAAGTGCCAACGACGCTGATTCACCCTGAGACAACCCAGCTGCACTATACTGACCATTTTGCTCCGTAGGTATATCATCTTCCTCCTGCGAGAACATAGTAGTTTTTGCCCTAGCTCCCGTAGAGGTAGGAGTTTGATGTGCCATCTCTTCTTCAATAAGTATGTCAGCAATAAGTGAACGCAGTTGCGCAGCTGTGAGAGTGCGTTTATAGGGAATGCCAATGGAACGAGCAATTTGCCAACAACGCTGTAGAGACAATTTAGGTAGGTTATGCAAAGTATATGCCGACACCAGGCGTCTGACTCGTCTAGGTGGCATAAGTTATTCGCTATGCACAGTACGAATACCCCAACGTAACACGTTAATTTGCAGAACACGCTTAGCTATGCACAGTACGATTGCAGAATACGCATACAAGCAAAGCCGACTGCACACAAGATTGACCGTAGCGAAGCGAGCACACTGAACAAGCTAGTAGAGAGCTGTTGAACGATCACACAATAGCAAGGCTGATCATAAGCAACTGAAACGCAAAATTTGTAAAGCGAAGCGAAACAGCAAGCTACACAATGTTCCTGCTACAAGCTTCACCCTAAGCTCAACCGTTTCTCTAAGTCCAGCTCTCGGACAGGCTACCCATATTACAACCTAGGATTTCAAATGGCCTGTTATCCCAGGTGTAATGGGAGCAAATAAACACAGTAGAAAAAGTTTAGACTTATATTATCCTTCACCAATTTAGAACAGCAATATGTACACTATTTACAGTGATAAATATAGTGCACTCCACGGTAAGCAAGGCAGAAATAGAAGCCACAAGATAGCAGACCGTGCTTCAACCAGCTCTAGAATGGGAATGACAAGGGCAGACAGGAGAGCGGTATCCACATAATCTCTGCGATTGTCAATCCCACCTTCTTATTGGCTAGAACCTGGTCACTAGTTGAACGATGGGGCCCCATCATCAACTCTTAGCAACCTGGTTCGCTGGTTGGGGGAGATAGCCTGTAAATGAGGGTGTGTCCATGCGCCGAATAAAGGTTACGTACTCTTTGCATGCCACAGACCTCTTTAGCCTTATCTAAATACTGTTCACTTATATGTTTCACTGTAAACACCTGGTCCACACACCCCCTACCTTTCCTAAAGATTCCTTGTTCATCTGCTATCCTATTCTACGTCTTACTCTTAATTCTTTCAAAAATAACTCTACCATACACTTTGCCAGGTATACTCAACAGACTTATCCCCCTATAATTTTTGCACTCTCTTTTATCCCCTTTGCCTTTATACAAAGGAACTATGCATGCTCTCTGCTAATCCCTAGGTACCTTACCCTCTTCCATACATTTATTAAATAATTGCACCAACCACTCCAAAACTACAACCCCACCTGCTTTTAACATTTCTATCTTATCCCATCAATCCCAGCTGCCTTACCCCCTTTCATTTTACCTACTGCCTCACGAACTTCCCCCACACTCACAACTGGCTCTTCCTCACTCCTACAAGATGTTGTTCCTCCTTGCCCTATACACGAAATCACAGCTTCCCTATCTTCATCAACATTTAACAATTCCTCAAAATATTCCCTCCATCTTCCCAATACCTCTAACTCTCCATTTAATAACTCTCCTCTCCTATTTTTAACTGACAAATCCATTTGTTCTCTAGGCTTTCTTAACTTGTTAATCTCACTCCAAAACTTTTTCTTATTTTCAACAAAATTTGTTGATAACATCTCACCCACTCTCTCATTTGGTGGTCCGATGGCCTGGTGGCTAAAGCTCCCGCTTCACACACGGAGGGCCCGGGTTCGATTCCCGGCGGGTGGAAACATTTCGACACGTTTCCTTACACCTATTGTCCTGTTCACCTAGCAGCAAATAGGTACCTGGGTGTTAGTCGACTGGTGTGGGTCGCATCCTGGGGGACAAGATTGAGGGCCCCAATGGAAATAAGTTAGACAGTCCTCGATGACGCACTGACTTTCTTGGGTTATCCTGGTTGGCTAACCCTCTTGGGTTAAAAATCCGAACGAAATCTCTCTCTCTCTCTTTACACTGCTTCACCACTCTCTTAACCTCTCTCTTTTTCTCCATATACTCTTCCTTCTTTGCATCACTTCTACTTTGTAAAAACTTCTCATATGCTAACTTTTTCTCCCTTACTACTCTCTTCACATCATCATTCCACCAATCGCTCCTCTTCCCTCCCGCACCCACTTTCCTGTAACCACAAACTTCTGCCTAACACTCTAACACTACATTTTTAAACCTACCCCATACCTCCTCGACCCCATTGCCTATGCTCTCATTAGCCCATCTATCCTCCAATAGCTGTTTATATATTACCCTAACTGCCTCCTCTTTTAGTTTATAAACCTTCACCTCTCTCTTCCCTGATGCTTCTATTCTCCTTGATTCCCATCTACCTTTTACTCTCAGTGTAGCTACAACTAGAAAGTGATCTGATATATCTGTGGCCCCTCTATAAACATGTACAACCTGAAGTCTACTCAACAGTCTTTTATCTACCAATACATAATCCAACAAACTACTGTCATTTCGCCCTACATCATAGCTTGTATACTTATCCTCTTTTTCTTAAAATATGTATTACCTATAACTAAACCCCTTTCTATACAAAGTTCAATCAAAGGGCTCCCATTATCATTTGCACCTGGCACCCCAAACTTACCTACCACACCCTCTCTAAAAGTTTCTCCTACTTTAGCATTCAGATCCCCTACCACAATTACTCTCTCACTTGGTTCAAAAGCTCCTGTACATTCACTTAACATCTCCCAAAATCTCTCTCTCTCCTCTGCATTCCTCTCTTCTCCAGGTGCATACACGCTTATTATGACCCACTTCTCGCATCCAACCTTTACTTTAATCCACATAATTCTTGAATTTACACATTCATTTTCTCTTTTCTCCTTTCATAACTGATCATTCAACATTACTGCTACCCCTTCCTTTGCTCTAAATCTCTCAGATACTCCAGATTTAATCCCATTTATTTCCCCCCACCGAAACTCCCCTACCCCCTTCAGCTTTGTTTTGCTTAGGGCCAGGACATCCAACTTCTTTTCATTCATAACATCAGCAATCATCTGTTTCTTGTCATCCGCACTACATCCACGCACATTTAAGCATCCCAGTTTTATAAAGTTTTTCTTCTTCTCTTTTTTAGTAAATGTCTACAGGAGAAGGGGTTACTAGCCCATTGCTCCCGGCATTTTAGTCGCCTCATACGACACGCATGGCTTACGGAGGAAAGATTCTTTTCCACTTCCCCATGGACAATAGAAGAAATAAAGAGGAACAAGAGCTATTTAATAATTTTAAACCAAAAGAATCTTAGAAAACTTACCAAACCTTATTACAACAAGTGCAATTTAATTTAGCCTAATTCATCTAAATATATTTTAGGTAAGTATAAAATAAGTTATTAATAAACAAATACAATGAAATATTTTTTTTTTCGTTAGATTCAGAATAATTTTTTTGCTAAATTACTGTATACACAAATTTTCGCTTGCCCAGTTCGGCAAGAAGTGCGTTGCTATTAAGCCAAACTCACAAGTTTTACGTATTCGGCACGAATACGTAAAACTTGTGAGTTTTGCTTAAATAGCATGTGAGGAGATGTTGCTGATGTATGACGATTATGAACCCGAGTAGGTTACTTTTAAAATGGTTTTTATGGTTTTCTCATTGTCTGAACGAAAAGTAATTTGTATCTACATTCACAGATACAGTTAAACTTCCTTTCAGGTATTATTGCCATCCAGTCACCATCGTCATTACAGTCTGTGTTTTTTCATTTATGAAAATGGTCATTATTTGTCTGTTTACTATGACTGAGTTGCCAGATATCACTTCTCCACAGCAGAAAGTGTCAGGAAACTTTCTTCCGCAATTGTAAATGCATGTGTAGTGTAGACTAACTTTAAGTAGAGGTACTGTAGCAAGATGAACCTGTCATCTTGCATGTTTAAAGGACATACAAAAGACACCAGAAAGCCTACCATTGTGTTACACTATTATAGGTTTCCGTTTCACGCTCACTTGATAGACAGCATCCCCCTCCATAGGTGGATACTGTCTACCAACTAACTACCTACGAAACAGATGTGATTGTAATAACTAAACCTGGTTCATTCTGAAAAACAGACAAGCCTGATGAATTCCACATACAGGGATATAAATTATTCCTAATTAATAGAGTCATCAAGAAAGAAGGTGGTTTTGTGTGAACTGCTACATCAGAAATGATACAGAAGACGAAGGAACAGACACGAAATCTGTTTGGCTGCAGTTTCTTGAAGGACATGAAGAGCTTATCTTAGGTGTGATCTACAGGCCTCTGAACCTTGACAGTGACCACGGTAAACTTCGCTGGGATAAAACTGATGAGGCGTCTAGAGCAAAGGATGTAATTATAATGGGAGATTTTTAACTCTAGCCAAATCAACTGGAGTAATTTCACAGGTAATCTAAAATCAACTGACATTCTTGAAATTGTTCAAGATTACTTTTTAAAGCAGTTTCTCATAATTAACTAGAGGAAATAAGCTGCTGGACTTGGTTCTGGCAAATAATAATTCTCTGAAAGATAGATAACTTTGAGGTTAATGATGAGCTTAGAGAAAGTATTCACAAAAAAATTATTTTAATAATTTATAAGATTACCTTAATAACAGAGTTAAGGACCCCAGATTCCAAGCTGCTAATTAATGACTTGACAAGAGTAGACTGGGTTAACCAGAATAGTGACTGTTGTGAAAGATAGCAGGTGGTGATGGTTACCAGTAAGACAGCTAAAGAATTGTGCAAGCTGGCAAAGTGTATGAATTTCTAATAGAGAATTTTGATTAAATATGAACGATCCTAAATGGATAAACAATAGATTCATAGAAGAGGTGAGAGTCACATTTTTGAACAATATATTCAGTTCAAGAGAGAAGTCAAAAAGGAATAAAGACAAAAGAGAATCAAAGACCACTCCTAAAGGTTTCTTTCAGGTATTTAGGAATAAAATTAAGCAAAAGACTGGCTAACATAAAGGTAACTCAGGTCAGCGTACTGCTAGTGACAAAGAATTACCTACCATTTTCAATATTTATTTATATTCTGTTTGTACTCAAAATCAATCAATCAAGTTTATTGTCTATAAGGATTACAATGCGGGGTTTACAGATTTTGAATATTGTATGGTTTACATGTTTTAAAATACTAATTACAGGACACCTAGCATGGCTAGGCATTTCGGGCAGACTTAGATTAAATCTAAACTTTAAATTATTACAGATTATGGTATTAAGACTAAGTGACTACATTATAGTTTGTGAGTTTAGCAATGTGAATGCTTTTGTTTTGGCACAATACAAAGTGTCTATATTGGAGTATCATAGGCAAACTTATGACTAGTTAGGATTCATTATTTTAAGATTAAGATTCATATTTCTGTGTTTATAGTCAATGGGTGAGTGAGTGTAATTGTGAACCACCAGGTGGTTATCATGTAGTTAGTTGTCGGGGTGTATCAGGGAGATAAGATGTTTTCTAACTGTAGTTTTGAAAGTGATGAATGTGTCTGCAGTTCTAGAGTTCTCAGGTAGGGTGTTCCAGATTTTAGGTCCTTTGACACACATTGAATTTTTGTAAAGGTTTAGTCGGACATGGGGAATGTCATAGAGATGTTTGTGTCTGGTATTATGCCTGTGGGTTCTGTCACAACTATCAAGAAACCGTTTAAGAAGAAGTTGTTAGTTATACAAAGCTTAGGGTTACGTTATTCGGCTGGCAGCGGGGTATTGCTTTGGGTTTAAGGACAGTCTTCCTTTAATCTTTATGATTTTTTATTTGTAGGTTTCACTGTTGGTAATCTTTGGTCATTGTGGGTGCTACGCTGGGTAGTGCAGTTTTGCTTGTAACTAGGTCATCATAGGAACATTGGTGGCTCTGATAGTTGGAGAAAAGTACGGAGCTTAGAGGTCGCTGCTGTTGCTGCCGCTGCCGCTGCTGCTGCCGCTGCCGCTGCTGCTGCCGCTGCCGCTGCCGCTGCCTTCGATCATCAAAAGGATACAAACAAAATCCTAGACTGACCTAACCTTGTCAAACCCTGTGTGTAAAAAAAAAATTGCTATTCGGGACGAAAATAAATTCTACAATATTAAAATCCTTGATTCGAACCACGGCACAGGTGGAAACATTGGGAATGCTTCGTTATACTTGCTGCTCATGTTACCCAGCAGTAAGTAGTCACCTGGGTGTTAGTTGATTGTTGTGGGTGGCGTCCTGAGGGCTGGTAGAATACTTTACATACGTCTGAACTTATAAATGAACAGAGGAAGGATAACTGCTCTTAGCCTTTAACAATGTTACTCAGCAATCTTGACTGCTAGGTACCTCAGTGTGCGCCTTGACCTGCCCCTAACCATAGCCCAGCAACTTTTGTGTATTCTCAGTAATTGGTGGTCACCTATATGGGAAAAATACCCGAGTCACAAACTGACTCGGGCGAAGAGAGTAGGTCACCTTGCTGGCTGCCAGACAATATTTTTGTAATCTGCATGTGATACTTGAGTTGAGAGCTCCAAAGTTTTGTTACCACCACGACAGTTGATACCAGAAGACAGCAGTAATATTCTACAAACTCCGAGATCTCTTTATTTGTACAGAGATGCTAGCTACTGTTGTATGTCTAATTTCACTAATATAACATAACATTAATGGCTAATTCTAATACTGTTTGCTAACAATTCTGGCAGTTGCCTAGTGTTATTGTTGGGTGTAAGGGAGCGTACAATCTGCTCGCAACCACAACTCTGAAATATTTACACGCGAATCCAACAGTGAAATTCATATAGTGCAATAAATTCCCACAACTTATGATTGGTGTGCTTCAGGGGTCAGTGTTGGGACTTTTGTTGCACATATACTATATAAATTGACATTGAAGAGGAAATGTAATGCAATAGGACCTGGGTTGGTTGGTGCTGTGCTCACATTAGTGGCGGATGTAGTTCAGTGCAAGACAAATATAAGGTTGTAATCCTTGGAAAATGAAATTTAAAGACAAAGCAACAGTGCAAAAGTGTTCTCACTAAAGCCAACAAAATTTTTGGCTTCATATCAAGAGTTAAAACCACAGGTTATACGTTAACTTTAAATGTTTTTTTCTACACCTCACATAGATTATGTTGTGCAGTTCTAGTCTCCATATTACAAGATGAATATAAATTCACTCAAAAATATACAGAGAAGGAAGAAACTGATTCCAAGTATTTGTGAACTTTCCTACAGAAACAGGCTGAGGCACGGAACTTGGACTCTGGAAAAGCCTGGAATCAGGTGAGAAATGTTTCAAATGAACAAATGGAAAACATAAAAAAATGGTGATATACGTAGCATATTGAAAATATATATCCATGACTGGACTTACAGTATTGGATTCAAGTTGAAGAAATTTAAATTTAGAAAATATATAGGAAAGTGCTAGTGTGGCATTAGAGATCAAGAACTTCGGGCAGCTTTAAAAATAGGTTGGATGGGTACACGAGTTGGTGTGGGTGAGTGTGAGTTGGACCTGCCTAGCATGCTGCAGTTTTCCTTTGCTTATAAGTTCTTAAATATTAAAGCCTGATTAACTTCACTTTTGTGAGAAAATGCATAAGTTGGTCTGGTTTGAGCAAAATATAAATGTTTTTGAGTGAAATGTCGCCACCATAAGAAGCAGCAAATATTTTTCATTAATTTAGGTTCTACTACAATTATACCTGACATGCACATTGGTATATTATATTTTAACTGGTTAGTGAGGTAAGTATTGTTCAAAAGATGTTTGTCAATCACTAGTGCCCAGTAATTTAAGTCACTCAACTTCGCCTTGATTTTGCCTATTACCTGCTACCTGCTGCTGGAACAAGTTTCCCACTGAAAAATAACTTGGTACAACCGATTTGTCATAGTTGTCTTTCATGGCCCAGTGTGCTACTCTCTGACTAGTTACAGCGAGATAACGTGCTTCATGAAGTTTATGCCGATATTAGTTACATTATGCAAGGAAACATCAAAACTCTCAGTGCTGATCAAATTCTTGAGAAGAATCAAAGGCCCTCTAATGGAATTTCCATAAATTAACGAATAGCGACTACAACTAAGAGATTCTTGCATTCTTTTTCTGATCGACACCTTCTAGGGTAGGGTAGGTGCCTGAGCCCGAGCTTACAGCTCACAAGACTGTCATTCCCATTAGCCCCCTTGGGGCGGGGATGACAGACCAGAGAGGCCTAGCTTGTGGCTAGGCCTGGGGACAGTTGGTCCCGAAGATGAGGAGGTACTTGTGCCTCCTCCCATGGGAGACTTAGGTCTCAGACACTCCCTAAAGAGGGAGCCAAGGCCGGGCCACCACTTGGAAAAGGCCCGGGCCGGGAGAATACCGGCTAATCTTTAATAATAATATTATTATTATTATTATAATCAAGGGGGAAGCGCTAAACCCGGAGGATTATACAGCGCCTGAAGGGGGGGGGGGTGGAAGGCATTCAGGCTTAATTCGGGGAACTGGAGCACAGATCCAATTCCCTAAATCAAGAGCCCCTCACCAACATCAAGGAACCTTCCTCGAGGGGTTAATAATAATAATAATTCTTTTTCTCATGGCCCTCCTTCACCCCCCTCTCATATATAGTCCTTCACATATGCTTGCAACATACTTTAAGTGTACGGTAAAATCTTTGAACTTAACCCTGAGAGGGGGTTCATCTCTCTGGGGCTGGAGTGGTTGCATTAGCCAGTTCGATTGAGGGGATAATTGATGACTTGTCTAGGACTTTAAACTGATAGATTATAGAGGTATGGGTGTTTGTGGGAAACAATCAGGCTGCAGTATTAGGGTTGATAACATTAGATATTTCCAGGATACTCCAGGGATGCTTAAAAGACAATATTGCAAATAAAGTTGCTATTAAAGGCAATTGCTCAACAGAGATAATAGAGGGCAACTAGTGACTAGCTCAATTAAGGTTTACTATATAACTAGTAGGATTCTAAGAAATAAGATAGATGAGCTAAGATTACTTGCAAGTGCAGGTAATATAGATATTATTGGTATAACAGAGACCTGGTTCAACTTGAAAGATAGAGAAATGCCTTCTGAATGCAACATACAAGGTTATAAACTATTCCACACTGATACAATCAACAGGAAGGGTGGTGGAGTGGCGATGAATATCAGAGATAATTTAAATTGTTGTGTTAGACAATATATAAGATTAGAAAAATCGGTCACAGAATCTGTTTGGCTACAGTTTCTTGAAGGTCGTGAAAAATTAATTATGGGTGTCATTTATAGGCCCCCAAACCCTGACAGGGAGTGTGGCAGGCTGCTATGGGACGAAATTCAAGAGGCGTCTCGATATGAAAATGTTGTGTTAACTGGGGATTTTAACTTTAGACAAATTGATTGGAACAATGTGACAGGAAATCTTGAGTCTAGTGACTTTCTTGATACGGTTCGAGAATGCTTTTTAAAACAGTTTGTGACAGACCAACTTGAGGAAACAATCTGCTTGACTTGGTTCTTGCCAACAAAGAATCACTAGTTAATAATCTTGAGGTTAGTGATGAGCTAAGGAAAAACGAACACAAATCACTTAGTTTCAATATATCATGGAATTACCCAGGTAACTGCAGTCAAGTCGTTCTCCCAGATTTCCGCTTGGCCGACTTCATGGGAATGAGAAATTACCTGGGTGGGCTAAATTGGGACGACCATACTATGTGTCAGGTAGGTGGGGTTGGTTGCCAATAGGACGTATTTCAGAGCATAGTGCTGATAACTTACTTTCAGGGCAAAAAGAAAGAAAAAGCTTACGGGAACTTTCTCCATCTTGATAAACTTCCTAGACGTGATCTATGTTTTGGAATTTTGGTGTATCACGGGGCACGCAAAGGTTCCAAAACGGGATGCAGGCCTCGATGTCAACTTTCATTTCCTTCTGTGTGAGGCTTGAGTGGTGAACGTTGAAATAAGGAGAAGGCGGGATGCAGTGGAAATGTCATTTCTGAGGGCAATGTGTGGTGTGAATATAATGCAAAGAATCCGTAGTTTGTAGATTAGGAGGAGGGAATCCTTAGTTTGAAGGTTAGGAGGAGGTGTGGGATTACCGAAACTATTATCCATAGTGGTGAGGAGGGTTTGAGATGGTTTGGACATGTAGAGAGGATAAAACGAAATAGAATGACTTCGAAAGTGTACAAATCTGTAGTGGAGGGAAGGCAGGGTAGGGGTTGGCTTAAGAAAGGTTGGAGGGAGGAGGTAAAGGAAGTTTTGAGTGCGAGGGGCTTTGACTTTTGTCCCGAATAGGGAAATTACATCTAAGAAAAATGATCCCAAATGGATAAACAATGGATTAAAACATCTCATTGGTCAAAAGAGAGGCATATATAGGAGTATCAAAAGAGGGGAGAGGCAGTTAAGAAATCAATATATTCAATTAAGAGAGAAATAAAAAAAGGAATAAGAAAAGCAAAAAGGGATTATGAGGCAAAAGTTGCAAGGGATTCAAAGACTAACCCAAAAGGATTCTTTCAGGTATACAGAAGTAAGATTAGGGACGTGATAGGCACACTTATGAGTAACTCAGGTCAGATCACTGACAGTGATAAGGAAATGTGTGAACTTTCCAATACCTACCTCCTCTCAGTTTTTACTCAAGAAGATACTAGCGAAATTCCAGAAATAATAAATTATGTAGAACAGGACGATAATAAGCTATGCTCGATTAGGGTAACTAGAGACATTGTCCTCAGACAAATAAAGAAATTAAAAGCTAACAAATTCCCAAGCCCTGATTAACTGTTTGCAAGGGTGTTAAAGGAATGTAAAGAAGAACTTAGCAATATTACAAAATGGCATAGTGCCAGACAAGTGGAATATGGCAAATGTAATACCTATTTGCAAGGCAGGTGACAGGTCCTCAGCTTTGAACTATAGACCAATAAGCCTTACCTCCATAGTTGGTAAATTTATGGAATCAATAATTGTCGAAGCAATTCGTAGCCATCTTGATAGGTACAGATTGATTAATGAATCTCAACACGGTTTTACAAAGGGGCGTTCCTGTCTTACGAATTTACTAACTTTCATCACTAAGGTATTTGAGGAGGTAGATCATGTATTGAACATGATATTTTGTTTATGGACTTAAGTAAGGCTTTCGATAGAGTTCCACAACAAAGACTATTGAGGAAACTTAAGGCACACGGAGTAGGAGGAGAACTTTTTTCCTGGGTAGAGGCATGGCTGACAAATAGGCAGCAGAGAGTTTGTATAAATGGGGAGAAATCTGAATTGGGGCACGTCACAAGCGGTGTTACAAAAAACGCGATTCTAAAAGCTTAGAGATCTCCAGTGAATACTAGAAAGGACTGCCCTTCTAGCATCCAGCCTGTTACTGGGTTTTCGTAACAAGTAGTCAGTATCCTTGTCCAATTATCCATTAAAATTCAGTATTATTCAATAGTGCTTCAGGATTACAACTGGTAGGCTACTAACTAGAGAAATTAAAATTTAATAAATTTATTAATCATTAAGTTGTCTAGACGTATATTATCAAATTAAATTAAATTAAATTAATCACAGTAATCAAAATAATATCACATCTCTCGAGTTCAATATTATTGTGCTGAAAGCACATATCACATTTATAATTCTTAAGTACCTTCTGGTACATTAACATTTAATAAGATATTACAAATATGTACAAGTAAGTTTGTGTATGCGTGTAAGTGCTCTAAGTAGTTCACTATGTCTCACGACTCGACTAGACTTAAACAAGTGACTGACAAAGTCCTCTAATAAACTAACTTCTTGACCGACTGGCAACCAGAACAGTCTGCTTGAACAATGAAAAGAATGCTAAGCCCAATAGCCATATAACAAGCAACTGCGACACAATCAGGATCAAGGAGATAATATAACGACACTAAGTAAGGACCATCAGCAGATCCTCCACAAAAGTTACAAAACTCCCATACTACTGAATCTAAGTTCAGCATAGGAAAAACCCGACTGTGACAATACACAGAAACCAGTACAAAATTAGGTCAGAAGCTATAGCTAAGGACCTGAGATGTTCAGAGTGTCTAAGCAACACACAACCTCAGTACAACGTCGAAAATCACAAAGTCTATACAATGTTCTGTGAACAGAGTTCTACAGAACTAACAAGAATAATGAGACAATCTGTCCAACCACCAAGCGAGTCTAGAGCAGACTGAATACTTCACGAGAGGTGAGGACACCCCCCCTCCTCGATCACGTGATAGCCCCGTGGACAGCACAGCTCAGAAGCCGGCAGTATAACGAGCGACAAGCGATAATTACAGTAGTTTGACAATCAAGACTTGAACTGAGCACATATTATGTACATCCTAACAACATAAGTCAAATAAGAATATAAAGCAATATATTTACGATTTAGCTATTATCGCAAATATAAGCAATATTAAATTATATGAAAAGATAATATACATTATATATATACATAATAATCATTGTAACCCATTCAGGGGTTGCAACACCCCCCCCCGCCAACACGACAGAGGGTCGCACTAGGAGTTGCATTAATGTCTTTCACATTATTACTGATTACTCATATCAATGCAATTTAATATAAATATTAATCAAAGTCTCTCTTGTGCCAAGCGCCTCTACAATTTCACAGTGTCCGTCACTAGGATATGCCCCTAGTACTAGGGCAGTACACAGTATCGTATCTCTGCATACTCGTGGTTATATACATCAGTGTAGAGACAGGATAGCGCTACACAAGGAGGGCACGTTGAGGCTCGATCATAGTAGAGGAGACTGCATTCCACTCTTAAGTAGTGGTTGTGGAATGCGAGGCAGTATGAACATCTGAGTATGAAACATTATTTTTTTATAATCAAGGGGGAAGCGCTAAACCCGGAGGATTATACAGCGCCTGGGGGGGGGATGTGGAAGGCATTCAGGCTTAATTCGGGGAACTGGAGCACAGATCCAATTCCCTAAATCAAGAGGGAACCTTCCTTGAGGGGTGAGTATGAAACAGCTTAAGGTGTGTAGTGAGGGGGGGGGGTCTGCGACAGGACAGTGTTGCGTCATGCAGTACATCACCCGCACCACACTACCCACTCAACACTCAGCTTGTCTCCTCACACAACAATACTGTGAATACATAAATATAATAATTAGACATGACATGAGTATATATAGTTAATATGGGCTGGAGGGATTAAGTTACTTTACTGAATTTAACATAGCAAGTAACAAAAGGTATTTGGGCATAAAATTACGTTAATTTAATGTAACTGATAATTATTAAGGACGAGACAGAGCGTCAGCAATTACATTACAATGACCACTTATGTGTTTTATACTAATAGAATAAGGTTGGATTCTGAGGGCCCACCTCATGATCCTAGCATTTTTTTTTTACTCTCAGTAACTGCTATATCTCTCAGTTTTTCCAGTGACTGATCAACAAACTGATCCTTGATTAAATCATCATGAGTTAGAAATTTAACGTCAGTTGTGTCTTGACTAGGTTGATGACCGGGGGGAGTCAGTGTTAATGATCCTGGGCGCAGAGCGTCACTAAACAACATATTCAACCCCAAATCATTGTCATCCACTAACTCAACAGGAGACAAGGATGGTTGTTGTATCTTTGACATAGCTCTAGTAATTGCGCTGAGAGGAAATAAAATAGGTTTCTCTCTACAAGCTTCAATGGCATAATTATCATCAGTTCAATGGCATAATTATCATCAGTGTTATTATCAATCACAAGTGGTTCTTTACATATACCAGCATGAAGGATATCGTTCCCTATCAACAAGTCCACTGACCTGATGGGAAATACACCACAGGATATACCCACTGAAATATAACCAGTATAATAGCTTGTTTCAATATAAACTTTGTGCAGAGGCACTTTTATAACAGCCCCTCCATAGGCTTCTAACAATACATCTATCTTGCAATAGGTATCGTCAGTAATGGGCAGTACATCTTCTCTTAATAACGTGAGATAACTGCCAGTGTCTCTGAAAGAAATTATCTCAGTTAGATGTGATTCGTCAAATCCTACTTTATCTCTCCAAAAGTAAGGACTCATCGCTGAACGAATGTTTTCGTCAGATACACTTTCTGACGCTAGTCATCTATCCTGAGTAACATTATCTAAAACAGTAGGATCAGAGGTATTACTAGGATTTTGGTGCCTTTGTTGCTCGGAAGAGGATACGACTTGAGTGGGGGCGCCAGCCGCACGACTGTATCTCGTATCTCTTTCTAATTTATAGCAATACTCTCTAGCATGTCCTTTCCTGTTACAATAGGTACATTTAACTTTCTTCTTCTCGATACCAGATTTCTGTCTAGCCACAGAGACAGATTCAGGATTGTGAGCTTTCCTGGTAAAGGTACGAGAAGTTACAGTAGCAGGTACATCAGGCCGGCAATGAGCAGCTGATTTAGGTTGCCAACTTCTAGGACAATTTTTAGTTACCTTGTTTCTCTGTGTTTTAGTACGTACAAGTTTGTGAGAAATCTCATAATTGTCTGCTAATGCTGCAGTTTCCAGAATATCCGAGGTAGTACGATCGATCAGATATTCTTGTATGTCCGCAGACATACAGTTGTTAAACTCTTCGTGTAGTAACAACTGAACAAGGCTGTCGTAGTTGTTACGTTTAGCAGACCTACACCACCTCTGAAATGCAACTTTTTTCTCACGAGCAAACTCTACACAAGTTTGATCTTGTCGTCGTTGTAACGTACGAAATGCTCTTTGATAACTTACAGGTAACAAGTTATACGTCTCTAGAATTGTTTGTTTGACAGCGTCATAACTAATGTACTTGGTAAATGGCAAAGCTGCAGTACAGGTTTGAGCTCTTCCCGTCAAAGCAGTATGCAACAATGTTGCCCAGTGCTTACGTGGCCAATTCATAGCACGTGCCTGGTTCTCAAACACATCAAAATATATGTCTAAGTCACTTTCAAAAAACTTAGGAACCATAGATGCAGCTTTCTGCACATTAAATGTGTCCTGTGATCTATCAGTCTGTTGTCTTCCCAGACGAACATTTTCTCTTTGGAAATCTTCTTCGTTCAATCTCCTCTGTGCCTCTATTTGTGCAGTGTGCAACATAATGAGGCGTTCAAACCTCTCAAACTGTTCCTGAGAGATAGGACCAGTGGGTAATGGAGGAGTAGGGAAATTAACATGGTCTGGACGGTCCTTAGGTCGGACACTTCGTCCAGCCGTCTCTAGAGAGTCTAGATCTGGTCTAGGATAAGTAGATACAGGTGTATCATACACTGTACTAGTATTAGGCTGTGTCATACTACCAGCTATACTCTGTACTATAGTGTCAGTGAAGGAAGGAGCGAGCGAGAACTGAGCTACACAAGGCTCAGACACTTCTGCAGTAGTTGCTCTCTCTTCTAAGTAATCAAATAGAGTCATGCTTCCTAATTGTGACACTAGGCTTTCTGAATCTGAATCATAATCAGACATCTCTGTATGAGCAGGAAACAATATATCTTTAATCAACGCTCTGACAGTTTCTGCGGTGTAATTCCTGTTATACGTCACACCGAGATACTTGGCTATTTGCCAACACGTCTGAAGTTTTAATGTACTTAACTCAGACAAAGTCAGAGTATCAATTAACTGTTTCACTTTGGCATACATCACACTTGTACTACAAGTGTACTACGAGAGAGTGATTATGGGAAACTATAATCCTAATAGGAATTTTAGTGTTGGTTCTCTTAGAGCTAGAGCTCATAAACAGTATTTCCATCTCCTTGGATCAAGAGACTCAGTCAGGTACATACATCCACCTGGTATGTTGTACAAGACTAAACTCAAAGTCTTCAGATTAGGAAAGTACTTAAAGTGTTTGACCATCAAGTTACTAGTATGTCAAACTGGACAATTTCTCCAACACCTTGGATCAAGAGCATCCCGGACAGGTCCCCATTTGTTACAAAAAACGCGATTCTAAAAGTTTAGAGATCTCCAGTGAATACTAGAAAGGACTGCCCTTCTAGCATCCAGCCTGTTACTGGGTTTTCGTAACAAGTAGTCAGTATCCTTGTCCAATTATCCATTAAAATTCAGTATTATTCAATAGTGCTTCAGGATTACAACTGGTAGGCTACTAACTAGAGAAATTAAAATTTAATAAATTTATTAATCATTAAGTTGTCTAGAGGTATATTATCAAATTAAATTAAATTAAATTAATCACAGTAATCAAAATAATATCACATCTCTCGAGTTCAATATTATTGTGCTGAAAGCACATATCACATTTATAATTCTTAAGTACCTTCTGGTACATTAACATTTAATAAGATATTACAAATATGTACAAGTAAGTTTGTGTATGCGTGTAAGTGCTCTAAGTAGTTCACTATGTCTCACGACTCGACTAGACTTAAACAAGTGACTGACAAAGTCCTCTAATAAACTAACTTCTTGACCGACTGGCAACCAGAACAGTCTGCTTGAACAATGAAAAGAATGCTAAGCCCAATAGCCATATAACAAGCGACTGCGACACAATCAGGATCAAGGAGATAATATAACGACACTAAGTAGGGACCATCAGCAGATCCTCCACAAAAGTTACAAAACTCCCATACTACTGAATCTAAGTTCAGCATAGGAAAAACCCGACTGTGACAATACACAGAAACCAGTACAAAATTAGGTGGCCTGGTGGTTAACGCTCTCGCTTCACACGGTGAGGGCCTGGGTTCGATTCCCAGCCAGAGTAGAAACATTGGACGTGTTTCTTTCCACCTGTTGTCTATGTTCCCCATCAGTAAAATGGGTACCTGGGCGTTAGTCGACTGGTGTGGGTCGCATCCTGGGACACTGACCTAAGGAGGCCTGGTCACAGACCGGGCCGCGGGGGCATTGACCCCCGGAACTCTCTCCAGGTAAACTCTCTCCAGGTAAGAAGCTATAGCTAAGGACCTGAGATGTTCAGAGTGTCTAAGCGACACACAACCTCAGTACAACGTCGAAAATCACGAAGTCTATACAATGTTCTGTGAACAGAGTTCTACAGAACTAACAAGAATAATGAGACAATCTGTCCAACCACCAAGCGAGTCTAGAGCAGACTGAATACTTCACGAGAGGTGAGGACACCCCCCCCCGTCGATCACGTGATAGCCCCGTGGACAGCACAGCTCAGAAGCCGGCAGTATAACGAGCGACAAGCGATAATTACAGTAGTTTGACAATCAAGACTTGAACTGAGCACATATTATGTACATCCTAACAACATAAGTCAAGTAAGAATATAAAGCAATATATTTACGATTTAGCTATTATCGCAAATATAAGCAATATAAAATTATATGAAAAGATAATATACATTATATATATACATAATAATCATTGTAACCCATTCAGGGGTTGCAACAAGCGGTGCTCCACAGGGATCCGTGTTGGGCCCCTTGTTGTTTATCTACATAAATGACATAGATCAGGGAATAAATAACGACATAAGGAAATATGCTGATGACACCAAAATAGGCCGTCCAATTCATTCTGATGAGGACATTAGAGTAAGAAAGTAAGTAAGTAAGCAAGTTTATTCAGGTATACACAAATACTCCAGGATGATTTGAATAGACTGATGCGGTGGTCGGAGATGTGGCAGATGCAGTTTAATAAGGACAAATGCAAAGTTCTAAATGTTAAACAGGAAAATAACCGTGCGATATATAAACTAAATAATGTAGATCTTAATATTGCTGATTGCAAAAAGGATTTAGGAGTTCTGGTTAGCAGTAATCTGAAACCAAGACAACAGTGCGTAAGTGTTTGCAATGAAGCTAACAGATTCCTTGGCTTCACAGTAAGAAGTATAAATAATAGAAGTCCTCAGGTTGTTCTTCAAGTTTATATATCTTTGGTTAGGCTTCATTTAGATTATGCTGCAGTTTTTTTTTTCACCGTATTACAGAATGGATATAAATCCACTGGAAAACGTACAAAGGAGGATGACAAAGTTGATCCCATGTATCAGAAATCTTCCCTATGAGGATCGACTGACGTCCCTGTATCTGCACTCTCTAGAAAGGCGTAGAATCAGAGAGGATATGATCGAGGTGTATAAATGGAAAACAGGAGTTAATAAAGGGGATGTAAATAGCGTGCTAAAAATACCTGACATAGACAGGACTCAAAGAATTGGTTTTAAATTGGAAAAATTCAGATTCAGGAAGGATATAGGAAAGTACTGGTTTGGTAATAGAGCCGTGGATGAGTGGAACAAACTCCTGAGTACCGTCATAGAAGCTAAGACCTTGTGTAGCTTTAAAAATTAGTTGGATAAAAATTGAGTGGATGTGGGTGCGTGTGAGTTGGACCTAACTAGCTTGTGCTACTAGGTCGGATGCCGTGTTCCTCCCTTGAGTGACGTGTCTGACCTCACTAGGCCAAGGCGTTGGCCTGTGATAGAATTGAACCTGCCTCGCATGGGCCAGTAAGCCTGTTGCAGTGTTTCTTCTTTCTTATGTTCTTATACAAGGTGGTACACGTAAGACATCCCACCTGCCATGACCAGCTGATGAAGAACTTTACCAAAGATCACAGATGTGACCCTTGTATCCTGGTCTAATGAAAATTTTTGAAATATCCCTAATTATACACAGAAACTCATCAGAGCTCCTACAATATAACACGCACTGATGTTTTTTAATGATATTACTTAAGGGTAACACATAGAGGCATATGTAACTGAAATCAAATATTCGTTAACTTGACAAGTCTGAGGCAAGGTAGCAATGTAATCTATAAGATATCTGGAGAAGGGCTCACCAACTGCAGGTGTTGGTAATAACACTGGTGGTTGTACACGATGACCAGACTTCCTGTCTGACAAGTGATACACGTCACAACTTGAACAGAAAAATCTATCACAATGCGAGGCAAGTTTTGCCAAGGTTTTCTTAACACCTGGATGCTCGCTCATGGAACTCTCTTCTACAACTTCGTCTCCTTTGTTATTTATTTATTTTTTTCTATTAACACAGCGGTAGACTTCCACCAAGGCAGGGTGGCCCGAAAAAGAAAACCTTTCATCATTCACTACATCATTGTCTTGCCAGAAGCATGCCTACACAACAGTTACAAAACTGTAACATTAACACCCCTCCTTCAGAGTGCAGACACTGTACTTCCCATCTCAAGGACTCAAGTCCGGCCTGCCGGTTTCCCTGAATTCCTTCATAAATGTTACTTTGCTCACACTCCAACAGCACGTCAAGCATTAAAAACCATTTGTCTCCGTTCACTCCTATCAAATGTGCTCACGCTTGCTTGCTGGAAGTCCAAGCCCCTCGCACACAAAACCTCCTTTACCCCCTCCCTCCAACTTTTCCAAGACCGCTCCCTCTCCCACCTTCACTCCACTATAGATTTATACACTCTCGAAGGCATTCTGTTTCGTTCCATTCTCTCTACATGTCCGAACCACCTCAACAACCCCTCCTCAGCCCTCTGGGTAATAGTTTCGGTAATCCCGCACCTCCTCCTAATTTCCAAACAATGAATTCCCTGCATTATATTTATACCACACATTGCCCTCAGATATGATATTTCCGCTGCCTCCATCCTTTTCCTCCTTGCAACTTTCATCACCCATGCTTCACACCCATACAAGAGTGTTGGTATAACTATACCCTCATACATTCCCCTCTTTGCTTCCACGGACAAAGTTCTTTGTCTGCACAGACTCCTAAGTGCACCACTCACCCTTTACCCCTCATCAGTTCTATTACTCACCTCATCCTTCATACACCCATCTGCTGACACATCTACTCCTATATATCTGAATACATTCACCTCCTCCATACTCTCTCTCCAATCTGATATCCAGTCTTTCGACACCTAATCTTTTTGTTATCCTCGTCACCTTACTCTTTCCTATATTCATTTTTCTTTTTTTTTCTTTCACATGCCCTACCAAATTCATCCACCAACGTCTGCAACTTCTCTTCAGAATCTCCCAAAAGCACAGTGTCATCAGCAAAGAGCAACTGTGACAACTCCCACTCCGTGTTTGATTATCTTTAACTCCACACCTTTTGCCAAGACCCTCATATTTCTTTCTTTTTTTTTTTTTTTTTTTACACAGGGTTTGACAAGGTTAAGGATCCCTAGCTTTATTGACAAGCTATTTACAGGTTAAGGATTCCTAACTTTATTGGCAAGCTAAGAGCTGTTACCTACATCAGCTCATTTGAAAGCATTTTTATTGTTAAGAGACATACAAGTAGGGAACAGGATGAAGTTGGAGCCATCTGTGGGCCAGCATTTTCATTTGATCAACTGACTTTATCTCGTTGACATCATTATGCTGTACGAATGTGTTCCATACTCGAGTCATCCTGGGTATGTATGATCTCAGATGGAGTGATGTTCTGGAGAAGGGTACAGCCAGAGTGAAGTTGCTGCTTTCTGCCCGTCTTGTGGCATAAAAGCTTGTTTCACGCTGTCCTCGAAGTGGATCCAAGTGTGGTATTTTGACAATATTGGCCTTGTACATAACAGTAAGGCCACCCACATCCCTCCTATGTTGAAGGCTCTGCTGAAATGACGGATCTATCCAGGATGGGTCCAGGCGAGAGATGAGACATCTTGCTCTGTTCTCTACTCTGTCAAGTAGTCGCAGATGAGAGGGGGGGGGGCAGGTAAACCAAGAAAGTGGAGCATACTCAAGGTGTGAGCGTACTTGCGCCTCGTACAGGATCTTGCAACCCCTACTGTCAAGCAGATGCGAGATACGGCGAAGTGCTGTAAGCTTCCTGGCTGCCTTGTTTGCAAGATTTACAACATGGTTCTTCATGGTTAGTTTGGAGTCAAATTTCACCCCAAGGATATCAACTTCTTCTCCATGTGCCAACACCCTCCCATTCATCCTTACTACTGCACCAGCATTACCATCATGGTGCCTAGAGACGATCGTCATTTGCGTTTTCTCAGGTGCAAATGTTACTTGCCATCTACAACCCCATCTATAAATCGTCGCATTAGCCACTGGGCCAGCTAGCTTAATAAGAGTCATCCAACTAGATAACTTTTTACACCATAACACTATAGGAAGGTTAGCATAGGCACCACAGTGACCACAAATGCAACTTTTTACAGACGAATCTCCCGCTAACATGGCCTTGACGAACTCTAGCTCAAGTCCCCTCAAAGCCGTCAACATGACTCACGAAATTGTTATGACACAACCACGGTGACATCACACATCCTTGTCTAAGGCCTACTTTTACTGGGAAATAATCTCCCTCTCTCCTACATACTCTAACTTGAGCCTCACTATCCTCGTAAAAACTCTTCACTGCTTTCAGTAACCTACCTCCTATACCATACACCTGCAACATCTGCCACATTACCCCCCTATCCACCCTGTCACATGCCTTTTCCAAACCCATAAATGCCACCAAAACCTTTTTATCCTTATCCAAATACTGTTCACCTATATGTTTCACTGTAAACATTTGGTGTTCACACCCCATACCCTTCCTAAAGTCTCCTTGTTCATCTGCTATCCTACTCTGCCTTACTCTTAAGTCTTTCGACAATAACTCTACCATACACTTGACCAGGTATACTCATCAAAGTGGTTGTTCCACTTACATTTATTACCCCTTCTTCTCACCCCCACCCACAATTCTCCTCACCCCCACCCACAATTCTCCTCACCCCCACCCACAATTCTCCTCACCCCCACCCACAATTCTCCTCACCCCCACCCACAATTCTCCTCACCCCCACCCACAATTCTCCTCACCCCCACCCACAATTCTCCTCACCCCCACCCACCATTCTTCTCACCCCCACCCACAATTCTCCTAACCCCCACCCACACTTCTCCTCACCCCCACACTTCCCCTCACCCCTCATCCACACTTCTCCTCACACCCCACCCACACTTTTCCTCACCCCCCACCCACACTTCTCCTCACCCCCCACCCACACTTCTCCTCACCCCAACCACTCTTCTCTTCACACCCCACCCACACTTCTCCTCACCCCCACTTCTCCTCACCCCCCACCCACACTTCTCCTCACCCCCACCCATACTTCTCCTCACCCCCACCCACACTTCTCCTCACACCCATCCACACTTCTCCTCACCCCTACCCACACTTCTCCTCACCCCAACTAAACTTCTCCTCACCCTCACCCACACTTCTCCTCACCCCCACCCACATTTCTTATCACCCACCACCCACACTTCTTCTCACCCCCACCCACACTTCTCCTCACCCCCACCCACACTTCTCCTCACCCCTCACCCATACTTCTCCTCACCCCCACCCACATTTCTCCTCACCCACCACCCACACTTCTCACCCATACCCACACTTCTCCTCACCACCATCCACACTTCTCCACACCCCCTACCCACACTTCTCCTCACCCCCCACCCACACTTCTCCTCACCCCACCCACACTTCTCCTCTCCCCCAACCCAAATTTCTCCTCACCCACACCCACACTTCTCCTCACACCCCACCCACACTTCTCCTCACCCCCACCCACACCTCTCCTCACACCCCACCGACACTTCTCACACCCCATCCAAACGTCTCCTCAGCCCCCACCCACATTTCTCCTCATCTCCCACCTACACTTCTCCTCACCCACCACCCACACTTCTCCTCACACCCCATCCACACTTCTCACACCCCATCCACACGTCTCCTTAGCCCACACCCACATTTCTCCTCACCCCACCACCCACACATCTCCTCACACCCCAACAACACTTCTCCTCACCCCCAACCACACTTCTCACCCCACCCACACTTCTCTTCACTCCCCACCCAGACTTCTCCTCGCCCCCACCCACACTTCTCCCCACCCCCCTAAACACACTTCTCCTCACCCCCACCCACACTTCTCACACCCCACCCACACTTCTCTTCACTCCCCACCGACACTTCTCGCCCCCACCCACACTTCTCCCCACCCCCCCACCCACACTTCTCCTCACCCCGACCCACACATCTCCTCACCCCATCCACACTTCTCCTCACCCCCCATCCACATTTCTCCTCACCCCCACCCACACTTCTCACACCCCACCCACACTTCTCCTCACACTCCACCCACACTTCTCCTAACCCCCACCCACACTCCTCCTCACACCCCACCTATACTTCTCCTCACCACCACACACACTTCTCCTCACACCCCACCCACACTTCTCACACCCCACCCACACTTCTCATCACCCCACCCACACTTCTCCTCACACCCCACCCACACTTCTTACACCCCACCCACTTCTCCTCAACCACCGCCCACACTTCTCATCACACCCCACCCACACTTCTCACCCCTCACCCACACTTCTCACACCCCACCCACACTTCTCCTCACAACCCACCCCTACTTCTCCTCAACCCCCACCCACACTTCTCCTCACACCCCACCCACACTTCTCCTCACCCCCCACCCACACTTCAACTCACCCCCACCCACACATCTCCTCACCCCACCCCCACTTCTCCTCACCTCCACTCACACTTCTCCTCACCCTCACTCACACTTCTCCTCACTCCCATCCACACTTCTCCTCACCCCCACTCAAACTTCTCAACCCCCACTCACACTTTTCCTCACCCTCACCCACACTTCTCCTCACACCCCACCCACACTTATCCTCACCCCCACCCACATTTCTCCTCACCCCCCACCCACACTTCTCCTCACCCCCTTCCAAAGTTCACTTCACCCCCTCACCCACATTTCTCCTCACACCCCACCCACACTTCTCACACCCCACCCACACTTCTCCCCACACCCCACCAACACTTCTCTTCACACCTCACCCAGAGTTTTCCTCACCCCCACCCACACTTCTCCTCACACCCCACCCACACGTCTCCTAACCTCCAACTCACTCTTTCCTCACACCCCACCCACACTTCTCCTCACACCCCACCCACACTTCCCGTCACACCGCACCCACACTTCTACTCACCCCCACGCACACTTCTCCTCACACCCCACCCACACTTCTCCTCACACCCCAACCACACTTCTCCTCACCCCCTCCCACACTTCTCACACACCTCCCACACTTCTCTTCACCCCCACCCACACTTCTCCTCACCCACACCCACACTTCTCCCCACCACCCTACCCACACTTCTCCTCACCTCCACCCACACTTCTCCTCACCCTATCCACACTTCTCCTCACCCCCACCCACATTTCTCCTCACCCCCACCCACACTTCTCACGCCCCATCCACACTTCTGATCACCCTCACCCACACCAACACTTCTCCTCACACCCCACAAACACTTCTAATCACCCACCACCCACACTTCTCCTCACACCCCACCCACACTTCTCCTCACAACCCACCCACACGTCTCCTCAACCCCCACTCACACTTCTCCTCACCCCCCACCCACACTTCTCCTCACACACCAACCTCACTTCTCCTCACCCCCACCCACACTTCTCCTCACCCACACCCACACGTCTCCTCACACCCCACAAATACTTTTCCTCACCCACCACCCACACTTCTCACACCCCACCAACACTTCTCCTCACCTCCCACCCACACTTCTCCTCACAGCCCACCCACACTTCTCACACCCCACCAACACTTTTCCTCACACCCCACCCACACTTCTCACACCCCACGCACACTTCTAACACCCCAATCACACTTCTCATACCCCACCCACACTTCTCACACCCCAGCCACACTTTTCACACCCCTATTACACTTCTCACACCCCACCCACACTTTTCCACGCACCCCACCCACACTTCTCACACCCCACCCACACTTCTCACACCCCACTTTCACTTCTCACACCACACCCACACTTTTCACACCCCACCGACATTTCTTACACCCCAACCACACTTCTCACACCCCACCCACACTCCTCACACCCCACCCACACTTCTCACACCCCACCCACACTTCTCACACCCAACCCACACTTCTAGCATCCCACCTACACTTCTCACACCCCACTCACACTTCTCACACCCCACCCACACTTCTAAAACCCCACCCACACTTCTCACACCCCACCCACACTTCTCACACCCCACATACACTTCTCACACCACACCCACGCGTCTCACACCCCACCTACACTTCTAACACCCCACCGACACATCTCACATCCCACCCACACTTCTCACACCCCACCCACACTTTTTACACCCCACTCACACTTCTCCCACCCCACCCACACTTCTCACACCCCACCCACACTTCTAAAACCCCACCCACACTTCTCACACCCCACCCACACTTCTAACACAACACCCACACTTCTCACACCCCAACCACACTTTTTACACCCCACCCACACTTCACACACCCCACCCACACTTCTCTCACCCCACCCACACTTCTCACACCCCATTAACACTTCTCACACCCCATCCACACTTCTCACACCCCACCCACACTTCTCACACCTCACCCACAATTCTCCTCACACCTCACCTCCCCTTCTCACCACACCACACTTCTCCGCACCCCTCACACTTCTCCTCGCCCCCATCCACACTTCTCATCACACCCCACCCACACTTCTCTCACCCCACCCTCACTTCTCACAACCCACCCACATTTCTAACACCCCACCCACACTTCTCACACCCCACCCACACTTCTCTTCACACCTCACAACCCCTTCTCACCCCCCACACTTCTCCGCACCCCCAGCACTTCTCCTAACCCCCACCCACACTTCTCATCATACCCCACCCACACTTCTCCTCACCCCCCACCCACACTTCTCCTCACACCCCAACCTCACTTCTCCTCACCCCCACCCACACTTCTCCTCACCCACACCCACACTTCTCCTCACACCCCACAAATACTTTTCCTCACCCACCACCAACACTTCTCACACCCCAGCAACACTTCTCCTCACACCCCACCCACACGTATCCTCAGCCCCCACCAACACTTCTCCTCACCCCCCCCCACCCACACTTCTCCTCACCTCCCACCCACACTTCTCCTCACACCCCAACCACACTTCTCCTCATCCCCACCCACACTTCTCACACCCCACCCACACTTCTCCTCACACTCCACCCACACTTCTCCTAACCCCCACCCACACTCCTCCTCACACCCCACCTATACTTCTCCTCACTACCACACACACTTCTCCTCACACCCCACCCACACTTCTCACACCCCACCCACACTTCTCACCCCTCACCCACACTTCTCACACCCCACCCACACTTCTCCTCACACCCCACCCCTACTTCTCCTCAACCCCCACCCACACTTCTCCTCACACCCCACCCACACTTCTCCTCACCCCCCACCCACACTTCAACTCACCCCCACCCACACATCTCCTCACCCCACCCCCACTTCTCCTCACCTCCACTCACACTTCTCCTCACCCTCACTCACACTTCTCCTCACTCCCATCCACACTTCTCCTCACCCCCACTCAAACTTCTCCTCAACCCCCACTCACACTTTTCCTCACCCTCACCCACACTTCTCCTCACACCCCACCCACACTTTTCCTCACCCCCACCCACATTTCTCCTCACCCCCCACCCACACTTCTCCTCACCCCCCTTCCAAAGTTCACTACACCCCCTCACCCACATTTCTCCTCACACCCCACCCACACTTCTCACACCCCACCCACACTTCTCCCCACACCCCACCCACACTTCTCTTCACACCTCACCCAGAGTTTTCCTCACCCCCACCCACACTTCTCCTCACACCCCACCCACACGTCTCCTAACCTCCAACTCACTCTTTCCTCACACCCCACCCACACTTCTCCTCACACCCCACCCACACTTCCCTTCACACCTCACCCACACTTCTACTCACCCCCAGGCACACTTCTCCTCACACCCCACCCACACTTCTCCTCACACCCCAACCACACTTCTCCTCACCCCCTCCCACACTTCTCACACACCTCCCACACTTCTCACACCCCACCCACACTTTTCCACGCACCCCACCCACACTTCTCACACCCCACCCACACTTCTCACACCCCACTTTCACTTCTCACACCACACCCACACTTTTCACACCCCACCGACATTTCTTACACCTCAACCACACTTCTCACACCCCACCCACACTTCTCACACCCCACCCACACTTCTCACACCCAACCCACACTTCTAGCATCCCACCTACACTTCTCACACCCCACTCACACTTCTCACACCCCACCCACACTTCTAAAACCCCACCCACACTTCTCACACCCCACCCACACTTCTCACACCCCACATACACTTCTCACACCACACCCACGCGTCTCACACCCCACCTACACTTCTAACACCCCACCGACACATCTCACATCCCACCCACACTTCTCACACCCCACCCACACTTTTTACACCCCACTCACACTTCTACCACCCCACCCACACTTCTCACACCCACCCAAACTTATCACACCCCACCCACACTTCTCACACCCCACCCACACTTCTAACACAACACCCACACTTCTCACACCCCAACCACACTTTTTACACCCCACCCACACTTCACACACCCCACCCACACTTCTCTCACCCCACCCACACTTCTCACACCCCATTAACACTTCTCACACCCCATCCACACTTCTCACACCCCACCCACACTTCTCACACCTCACCCACAATTCTCCTCACACCTCACCTCCCCTTCTCACCACACCACACTTCTCCGCACCCCTCACACTTCTCCTCGCCCCCATCCACACTTCTCATCACACCCCACCCACACTTCTCTCACCCCACCCTCACTTCTCACAACCCACCCACATTTCTAACACCCCACCCACACTTCTCACACCCCACCCACATTTCCCTTCACACCTCACAACCCCTTCTCACCCCCCACACTTCTCCGCACCCCCAGCACTTCTCCTAACCCCCAACCACACTTCTCATCATACCCCACCCACACTTCTCCTCACCCCCCACCCACACTTCTCCTCACCTCCCACCCACACTTCTCCTCACACCCCAACCACACTTCTCCTCATCCCCACCCACACTTCTCACACCCCACCCACACTTCTCCTCACACTCCACCCACACTTCTCCTAACCCCCACCCACACTCCTCCTCACACCCCACCTATACTTCTCCTCACTACCACACACACTTCTCCTCACACCCCACCCACACTTCTCACACCCCACCCACACTTCTCACCCCTCACCCACACTTCTCTCACCCCACCCCCACTTCTCCTCACACCCCACCCCTACTTCTCCTCAACCCCCACCCACACTTCTCCTCACACCCCACCCACACTTCTCCTAACCACCAACCCACTCTTCAACTCACCCCCACCCACACATCTCCTCACCCCACCCCCCCTTCTCCTCACCTCCACTCACACTTCTCCTCACCCTCACTCACACTTCTCCTCACTCCCATCCACACTTCTCCTCACCCCCACTCAAACTTCTCCTCAACCCCCACTCACACTTTTCCTCACCCTCACCCACACTTCTCCTCACACCCCACCCACACTTTTCCTCACCCCCACCCACATTTCTCCTCACCCCCCACCCACACTTCTCCTCACCCCCCTTCCAAAGTTCACTACACCCCCTCACCCACATTTCTCCTCACACCCCACCCACACTTCTCACACCCCACCCACACTTCTCCCCACACCCCACCCACACTTCTCTTCACACCTCACCCAGAGTTTTCCTCACCCCCACCCACACTTCTCCTCACACCCCACCCACACGTCTCCTAACCTCCAACTCACTCTTTCCTCACACCCCACCCACACTTCTCCTCACACCCCACCCACACTTCCCTTCACACCTCACCCACACTTCTACTCACCCCCAGGCACACTTCTCCTCACACCCCACCCACACTTCTCCTCACACCCCAACCACACTTCTCCTCACCCCCTCCCACACTTCTCACACACCTCCCACACTTCTCACACCCCACCCACACTTTTCCACGCACCCCACCCACACTTCTCACACCCCACCCACACTTCTCACACCCCACTTTCACTTCTCACACCACACCCACACTTTTCACACCCCACCGACATTTCTTACACCCCAACCACACTTCTCACACCCCACCCACACTTCTCACACCCCACCCACACTTCTCACACGCAACCCACACTTCTAGCATCCCACCTACACTTCTCACACCCCACTCACACTTCTCACACCCCACCCACACTTCTAAAACCCCACCCACACTTCTCACACCCCACCCACACTTCTCACACCCCACATACACTTCTCACACCACACCCACGCGTCTCACACCCCACCTACACTTCTAACACCCCACCGACACATCTCACATCCCACCCACACTTCTCACACCCCACCCACACTTTTTACACCCCACTCACACTTCTCCCACCCCACCCACACTTATCACACCCCACCCAAACTTATCACACCCCACCCACACTTCTCACACCCCACCCACACTTCTAACACAACACCCACACTTCTCACACCCCAACCACACTTTTTACACCCCACCCACACTTCACACACCCCACCCAACACTTCTCTCACCCCACCCACACTTCTCACACCCCATCCACACTTCTCACACCCCACCCACACTTCTCACACCTCACCCACAATTCTCCTCACACCTCACCTCCCCTTCTCACCACACCACACTTCTCCGCACCCCTCACACTTCTCCTCGCCCCATCCACACTTCTCATCACACCCCACCCACACTTCTCTCACCCCACCCTCACTTCTCACAACCCACCCACATTTCTAACACCCCACCCACACTTCTCACACCCCACCCACACTTCTCTTCACACCTCACAACCCCTTCTCACCCCCCACACTTCTCCGCACCCCCAGCACTTCTCCTAACCCCCACCCACACTTCTCATCATACCCCACCCACACTTCTCCTCACACTCCACCCACACTTCTCCTCACACCCCAACCTCACTTCTCCTCACCCCCACCCACACTTCTCCTCACCCACACCCACACTTCTCCTCACACCCCACAAATACTTTTCCTCACCCACCACCAACACTTCTCACACCCCAGCAACACTTCTCCTCACACCCCACCCACACGTATCCTCAGCCCCCACCAACACTTCTCCTCACCCCCCCCACCCACACTTCTCCTCACCTCCCACCCACACTTCTCCTCACACCCCAACCACACTTCTCCTCATCCCCACCCACACTTCTCACACCCCACCCACACTTCTCCTCACACTCCACCCACACTTCTCCTAACCCCCACCCACACTCCTCCTCACACCCCACCTATACTTCTCCTCACTACCACACACACTTCTCCTCACACCCCACCCACACTTCTCACACCCCACCCACACTTCTCTTCACCCCACCCACACTTCTCCTCACACCCCACCCACACTTCTTACACCCCACACACTTCTCCTCAACCACCGCCCACACTTCTCATCACACCCCACCCACACTTCTCACCCCTCACCCACACTTCTCACACCCCACCCACACTTCTCCTCACACCCCACCCCTACTTCTCCTCAACCCCCACCCACACTTCTCCTCACACCCCACCCACACTTCTCCTCACCCCCACCCACACTTCAACTCACCCCCACCCACACATCTCCTCACCCCACCCCCACTTCTCCTCACCTCCACTCACAGTTCTCCTCACCCTCACTCACACTTCTCCTCACTCCCATCCACACTTCTCCTCACCCCCACTCAAACTTCTCCTCAACCCCCACTCACACTTTTCCTCACCCTCACCCACACTTCTCCTCACACCCCACCCACACTTTTCCTCACCCCCACCCACATTTCTCCTCACCCCCCACCCACACTTCTCCTCACCCCCCTTCCAAAGTTCACTTCACCCCCTCACCCACATTTCTCCTCACACCCCACCCACACTTCTCACACCCCACCTACACTTCTCCCCACACCCCACCCACACTTCTCTTCACACCTCACCCAGAGTTTTCCTCACCCCCACCCACACTTCTCCTCACACCCCATCCACACGTCTCCTAACCTCCAACTCACTCTTTCCTCACACCCCACCCACACTTCTCCTCACACCCCACCCACACTTCCCTTCACACCTCACCCACACTTCTTCTCACCCCCACGCACACTTCTCCTCACACCCCACCCACACTTCTCCTCACACCCCAACCACACTTCTCCTCACCCCCTCCCACACTTCTCACACACCTCCCACACTTCTCTTCACCCCCACCCACACTTCTCCTCACCCACACCCACACTTCTCCCCACCACCCTACCCACACTTCTCCTCACGTCCACCCACACTTCTCCTCACCCTATCCACACTTCTCCTCACCCCCACCCACATTTCTCCTCACCCCCACCCACACTTCTCACGCCCCATTCACACTTCTGATCACCCTCACCCACACCAACACTTCTCCTCACACCCCACAAACACTTCTAATCACCCACCACCCACACTTCTCCTCACACCCCACCCACACTTCTCCTCACAACCCACCCACACGTCTCCTCAGCCCCCACTCACACTTCTCCTCACCCCCCACCCACACTTCTCCTCACACACCAACCTCACTTCTCCTCACCCCCACCCACACTTCTCCTCACCCACACCCACACGTCTCCTCACACCCCACAAATACTTTTCCTCACCCACCACCCACACTTCTCACACCCCACCAACACTTCTCCTCACACCCCACCCACACGTCTCCTCAGCCCCCACCCACACTTCTCCTCACCCCCACCAACACTTCTCCTCAACTCCCACCCACACTTCTCCTCACAGCCCACCCACACTTCTCACACCCCACCAACACTTTTCCTCACACCCCACCCACACTTCTCACACCCCACGCACACTTCTAACACCCCAATCACACTTCTCATACCCCACCCACACTTCTCACACCCCAGCCACACTTTTCACACCCCTATTACACTTCTCACACCCCACCCACACTTTTCCACGCACCCCACCCACACTTCTCACACCCCACCCACACTTCTCACACCCCACTTTCACTTCTCACACCACACCCACACTTTTCACACCCCACCGACATTTCTTACACCCCAACCACACTTCTCACACCCCACCCACACTCCTCACACCCCACCCACACTTCTCACACCCCACCCACACTTCTCCTCACACCCCAACCACACTTCTCCTCACCCCCTCCCACACTTCTCACACACCTCCCACACTTCTCTTCACCCCCACCCACACTTCTCCTCACCCACACCCACACTTCTCCCCACCACCCTACCCACACTTCTCCTCACCTCCACCCACACTTCTCCTCACCCTATCCACACTTCTCCTCACCCCCACCCACATTTCTCCTCACCCCCACCCACACTTCTCACGCCCCATTCACACTTCTGATCACCCTCACCCACACCAACACTTCTCCTCACACCCCACAAACACTTCTAGTCACCCACCACCCACACTTCTCCTCACACCCCACCCACACTTCTCCTCACAACCCACCCACACGTCTCCTCAGCCCCCACTCACACTTCTCCTCACCCCCCACCCACACTTCTCCTCACACACCAACCTCACTTCTCCTCACCCCCACCAACACTTCTCCTCACCCACACCCACACGTCTCCTCACACCCCACAAATACTTTTCCTCACCCACCACCCACACTTCTCACACCCCACCAACACTTCTCCTCACACCCCACCCACACGTCTCCTCAGCCCCCACCAACACTTCTCCTCACCCCCACCAACACTTCTCCTCACCTCCCACCCACACTTCTCCTCACAGCCCACCCACACTTCTCACACCCCACCAACACTTTTCCTCACACCCCACCCACACTTCTCACACCCCACGCACACTTCTAACACCCCAATCACACTTCTCATACCCCACCCACACTTCTCACACCCCAGCCACACTTTTCACACCCCTATTACACTTCTCACACCCCACCCACACTTTTCCACGCACCCCACCCACACTTCTCACACCCCACCCACACTTCTCACACCCCACTTTCACTTCTCACACCACACCCACACTTTTCACACCCCACCGACATTTCTTACACCCCAACCACACTTCTCACACCCCACCCACACTCCTCACACCCCACCCACACTTCTCACACCCCACCCACACTTCTCACACCCAACCCACACTTCTAGCATCCCACCTACACTTCTCACACCCCACTCACACTTCTCACACCCCACCCACACTTCTAAAACCCCACCCACACTTCTCACACCCCACCCACACTTCTCACACCCCACATACACTTCTCACACCACACCCACGCGTCTCACACCCCACCTACACTTCTAACACCCCACCGACACATCTCACATCCCACCCACACTTCTCACACCCCACCCACACTTTTTACACCCCACTCACACTTCTCCCACCCCACCCACACTTCTCACACCCCACCCAAACTTATCACACCCCACCCACACTTCTCACACCCCACCCACACTTCTAACACAACACCCACACTTCTCACACCCCAACCACACTTTTTACACCCCACCCACACTTCACACACCCCACCCACACTTCTCTCACCCCACCCACACTTCTCACACCCCATTAACACTTCTCACACCCCATCCACACTTCTCACACCCCACCCACACTTCTCACACCTCACCCACAATTCTCCTCACACCTCACCTCCCCTTCTCACCACACCACACTTCTCCGCACCCCTCACACTTCTCCTCGCCCCCATCCACACTTCTCATCACACCCCACCCACACTTCTCTCACCCCACCCTCACTTCTCACAACCCACCCACATTTCTAACACCCCACCCACACTTCTCACACCCCACCCACACTTCTCTTCACACCCCACAACCCCTTCTCACCCCCCACACTTCTCCGCACCCCCAGCACTTCTCCTAACCCCCACCCACACTTCTCATCATACCCCACCCACACTTCTCCTCACACCCCACCCACACTTTTCACACCCCATCCACACTTTTCACATTCCTCCAACACTTCTCAAACCCCACCAACACTTCTCCTCACCTCCACCCACACTTCTCACACCCCACCCACACTTCTCACACCCCACCCACATTGCTCACATTCTACCCACACTTCTCACACCCAACCCACACTTCTCACACCCAACCCACACTTCTCACACCCCACCCACACTTCTCCTCGCCCCCACCCACACTTCTCACACCCCACCCACACTTCTCACACCCCTTCCACACTTCTCACACCACACCCATACTTCTCACACCTCACCCACACTTCTCACACCCCATCCACACTTCTCACACCCCACCCACACTGCTCAGACCACACCACACTTCTCATACCCCACCCACACTTCTCACACCCCACCCACACTTTTCACACCCCACACACACTTCTCACACCCCACCCACACTTCTCCTCATCCCCACCCACACTTCTCACACCCCACCCTCACTTCTAACACCCCTCCCACACTTCTCGCACCCCACCCACACTCCTCACACTCCACCCACACTTCTAACACCCCACCCACACTTCTCACACTCCACTCACACTTCTCACACACCACCCACACTTCTAACAACCCATCCACACTTCTCAAACCCCACCCACACTTCTCACACCCCACCAACAGTTCGAACACCTCACCCACACTTCTCACACCCCACCTACACTTTTCACATCCCACCTACACTTCTCACACCTCACCCACAATTCTAACACCCCACCCACACTTCTCACACCCCATCCACCATTTACACACCCCACCCACACTTTTCCTCACACCCCACCCACACTTCTCACACCCCACCCACACTTCTAACACCCCACCCACACTTGTCACACCCCAACCACACTTCTCACACCCCACCCACACTTTTCTCACCACACCCACACTTCTCACATCACACCCACAATTCTCACACCGAACCCACACTTTTCCTCACACCCCACCCACACTTGTCACACCCCACCCACACTTCTAACACCCCACCCACCCTTCTCACACCACACCCACACTTCTCACACCCCACCCACACTTTTCACACCACACCCACATTTCTCACTCCCCACCCACACTTTTCACATCCCACCCACACTTCTCACACCCCACCCACACATCTCACACCCCACCAAAGCTTCTAACACCCCACCCACACCTCTCACTCCCCACCTACACTCCTCACACCCCACCCACACTTCTCACACCCCACCCACACTTCTCACACCCCACCCACACCTCTAACACCCCACCCACACTTCCCACACCCCATCCACACTTCTCACACCCCAACTACACTTCCAACACCCCACCCACACTTCTCACACCCCACCAACACTTTTCACACCCCACCCACACTTCTCACAGCGCACCCACACTTCTAACACCCCACCCACACTTCTCACACTCCACCCACACTTCTCACACCCCACCCACACTTTTCCTCATACCTCACCCACACTTCTCACTCCACCCCACACTTCTCACACCCCACCCACACTTTTTCTCACACCCCACCCACACTTCTCACACCCCACCCTCACTTCTAACTCCCCACCCACCCACACTACTCACACCCCTCCCACACTTTTAACACCCCACCCACACTTTTCACACATCACCCACTCTTTTCACATCCCATCCACACTTCTCACACCCTAACCACACTCCTCACACCCCACCCACACTTCTCACACCCCACCCACACTTCTCACACCCCCACACTCCTCACACCCAACCCACACTTCTCCTCACCCCCACCCTCACTTCTCACACCCCACCAACACTTCTGACACCCCACCCACACTTCTCACACCCCACCCACACTTCTTACAGCCCACCCGCACTTATAACACCCCACGCACACTTCTCACACCCCACCCACACTTCTCACACCTCACCCACACTTCTAACACCTCAGCCACATTTATCACACCCCACCCACACTCCTCACACCCCACCAACACTTATCACACCCTACCAACACTTCTCACTCCCCACCCACTCTTCTAACTCCCCACCCACACTTCTCACACCCCACCCACACTTCTAACACCCCACCCGCACTTCTCACACCCCACCCACTTTTTTCACATCCCATCCACACTTCTCACACCCTAACCACACTCCTCACACCCCACCCACACTTCTCACACCCCACCCACACTTCTCACACCCCACCAACACTTCTAACACCCCACCCACACTTCCCACACCCCACTCACACTTCTCTCACCACACCCACACTTCTCGCACCCCACCCACACTTTTCCTCACACCCCACCCACACTTCTCACACCACATCCACACTTCTCACACCTCACTTACACTTTTCACAACACACACATATTTCTCACACCCCACCCACACTTTTCACACCCCACCCACACTTCTCACTCCCCACCCACACTTCTCACACCCTACCCACACTTCTCACACCCCACCCACACTTTTCACACCTCACCCACACTTCTCACGCCCCACCTACACTTCTGACACCCCACCCACGCTTCTAACACCCTACCCACACTTCTCACCCCCCACCCACACGGCTCACACCCCACCCACACTTCTCACAATCCACCCACACTTCTCACACCCCACCCACACTTCTCACACCCCACCCACACTTCTCACACCCCACCCACACTTCTCACACCCAACCCACACTTCTAACACCCCACCGACACTTCTCACACCCCACCAACACTTCTAACACCCCACCCACACTTCTCACACCCCACCTACACTTTTCACACCCCACCCACACTTCTCACACCCAACCCACACTTCTAACACCCCACCGACACTTCTCACACCCCACCCACACTTCTCACACCCCACCAACACTTTTCCTCATTCCTCACCCACACTTCTCACACCCTACCCCACACTTCTCACATCCCACCCACACATTTCCTCACACCCCACCTATACTTCTCACACCCCACCCACACTTCTCACACTGCACCCACACTTCTCCCACCCCACCCACACTTCTAACACCCCAGCCACATTTATCACACCTCACCCACACTCCTTACACCCCACCAACACTTCTCACATTCCGCCCACATTCTTCACATCCCACCGATACTTCTCACATCCCACCCACACTTCTCCTCACCGCCACGCAAACTTCTCACACCCCACCAACACTTCTAACACCCCACACACACTTCTCACACCCCACCCACACTTTTCACACCACACTCACACTTCTAACACCACACCCACATTTCTCACACCACACCCACACTTCTAACTCCCCACCCACACTTCTCACACCCCAAAAACACTTCTCACACCCCACCCACACTTTTCACACCCCACCCATATTTCTCACACCCCACCCTCACTTTTCCTCACACCCCTCCGGCACTTCTCACACCCCACCCACACTTTTCACACCCCACCCATATTTCTCACACCCCACCCTCACTTTTCCTCACACCCCTCCGGCACTTCTCACACCCCACCCACAATTTTCGCACCCCTCCCACATTTCTTACACCCCACCCACACTTCTCACACCACACCCACACTTCTCACACTTCCTTCCCTTCAGACTTTAACTCTCCACAATATTCCTCCTCAATATTCTCTTACAAAATTCTGTCAATGACTTCAACCCATTTTTTGTCTTTCATTAATACAAATATTATTTATTACAATAAAGTTAAACTCAAGAATATTAAACAGGTGTAGAGTAATAAAATAATACCATAAATATTTAAAGTTGAACAAGATATGCAAAAAAACACAACGGAAAAATCTGAACAAATCAGAATTTTAATATATCTGATGATTTACTGATATTACGTTGTTTATGTTCACTATACTTGAGTGTGACCACCTTCACTATACTTGAGTGTGACCACCTTCACTATACTTGAGTGTGACCATGTTCACTATACTTGAGTGTGACCACCTTCACTATACTTGAGTGTGACCACCTTCACTATACTTGAGTGTGACCACCTTCACTATACTTGAGTGTGACCATGTTCACTATACTTGAGTGTGACCACCTTCACTATACTTGAGTGTGACCACCTTCACTATACTTGAGTGTGACCACCTTCACTATACTTGAGTGTGACCACCTTCACTATACTTGAGTGTGACCACGTTCACTATACTTGAGTGTGACCACCTTCACTATACTTGAGTGTGACCACCTTCACTATACTTGAGTGTGACCACCTTCACTATACTTGAGTGTGACCACCTTCACTATACTTGAGTGTGACCACCTTCACTATACTTGAGTGTGACCACCTTCACTATACTTGAGTGTGACAACCTTCACTATACTTGAGTGTGACCACCTTCACTATACTTGATTGTGACCACCTTCACTATACTTGAGTGTGACCACGTTCACTATACTTGATTGTGACCACCTTCACTATACTTGTGTGTGACCACCTTCACTATACTTGAGTGTGACCACCTTCACTATACTTGAGTGTGACAACCTTCACTATACTTGAGTGTGACCACCTTCACTATACTTGAGTGTGACCACCTTCACTATACTTGAGTGTGACCACCTTCACTATACTTGAGTGTGACCACCTTCACTATACTTGAGTGTGACCACCTTCACTATACTTGAGTGTGACCACCTTCACTATACTTGAGTGTGACCACCTTCACTATACTTGAGTGTGACCACCTTCACTATACTTGAGTGTGACCACCTTCACTATACTTGAGTGTGACCACGTTCACTATACTTGATTGTGACCACCTTCACTATACTTGAGTGTGACCACCTTCACTATACTTGAGTGTGACCACCTTCACTATACTTGAGTGTGACCACGTTCACTATACTTGATTGTGACCACCTTCACTATACTTGAGTGTGACCACCTTCACTATACTTGAGTGTGACCACCTTCACTATACTTGAGTGTGACCACCTTCACTATACTTGAGTGTGACCACGTTCACTATACTTGAGTGTGACCACCTTCACTATACTTGAGTGTGACCACCTTCACTATACTTGAGTGTGACCACCTTCACTATACTTGAGTGTGACCACCTTCACTATACTTGAGTGTGACCACCTTCACTATACTTGAGTGTGACCACCTTCACTATACTTGAGTGTGACCACCTTCACTATACTTGAGTGTGACTTGAGTGTGTGTGACCACCTTCACTATACTTGAGTGTGACCACGTTCACTATACTTGATTGTGACCACCTTCACTATACTTGAGTGTGACCACCTTCACTATACTTGAGTGTGACCACCTTCACTATACTTGAGTGTGACCACCTTCACTATACTTGAGTGTGACCACCTTCACTATACTTGAGTGTGACCACCTTCACTATACTTGAGTGTGACCACCTTCACTATACTTGAGTGTGACCACCTTCACTATACTTGAGTGTGACCACCTTCACTATACTTGAGTGTGACCACGTTCACTATACTTGATTGTGACCACCTTCACTATACTTGAGTGTGACCACCTTCACTATACTTGAGTGTGACCACCTTCACTATACTTGAGTGTGACCACCTTCACTATACTTGAGTGTGACCACCTTCACTATACTTGAGTGTGACCACCATCACTATACTTGAGTGTGACCACCTTCACTATACTGGAGTGTGACCACCTTCATTATACACCGCCTTCACACCTTCACTATACTTGAGTGTGACCACCTTCACTATACTTGAGTGTGACCACCTTCACTATACTTGAGTGTGACCACGTTCACTATACTTGAGTGTGACCACCTTCACTATACTTGAGTGTGACCACCTTCACTATACTTGAGTGTGACCACGTTCACTATACTTGAGTGTGACCACCTTCACTATACTTGAGTGTGACCACGTTCACTATACTTGAGTGTGACCACCTTCACTATACTTGAGTGTGACCACGTTCACTATACTTGAGTGTGACCACCTTCACTATACTTGATTGTGACCACCTTCACTATACTTGAGTGTCAACACCTTCACTATACTTGAGTGTGACCACCTTCACTATACTTGAGTGTGACCACCTTCACTATACTTGAGTGTCAACACCTTCACTATACTTGAGTGTGACCACCTTCACTGCACTTGAGTGTGACCACATTCACTATACTTGAGTGTGACCACGTTCACTATACTTGAGTGTGACCACCTTCACTATACTTGAGTGTGACCGCCTTCACTATACTTGAGTGTGACCACCTTCACTATACTTGAGTGTGACCACCTTCACTATACTTGAGTGTGACCACCTTCACTATACTTGAGTGTGACCACCTTCACTATACTTGAGTGTGACCACCTTCACTATACTTGAGTGTAACCACCTTCGCTCTACTTGAGTGTGACCACCTTCACTATACTTGAGTGTGACCACCTTCACTATACTTGAGTGTAACCACCTTCACTATACTTGAGTGTGACCACCTTCACTATACTTGAGTGTGACCACCTTCACTATACTAGCGTGTGACCACCTTCACTATACTAGAGTGTGACCACCTTCACACTTGAGAGTGACCACCTTCACTATACTTGAGTGTGACCACCTTCATTATACTTGAGTGTGACCACCTTCACTATACTTGAGAGTGACCACCTTCACTATACTTGAGTGTGACCACCTTCCCTATACTTGAGTGTGACCACCTTCACTATACTTGAGAGTGACCACCTTCACTATACTTGAGTGTGACCACCTTCATTATAATTGAGTGTGACCACGTTCACTATACTTGAGTGTGACCACCTTCACTACACTTGAGTGTGACCACGTTCACTATACTTGAGTGTGACCACCTTCACTATACTTGAGTGTGACCACCTTCACTATACTTGAGTGTGACCACCTTCACTATACTTGAGTGTGACCACCTTCACTATACTTGAGTGTGACCACCTTCACTATACTTGAGTGTGACCACCTTCACTATACTTGAGTGTGACCACCTTCACTATACTTGAGTGTGACCACGTTCACTATACTTGATTGTGACCACTATACTTGAGTGTGACCACCTTCACTATACTTGAGTGTGACCACCTTCACACTAGTGTACTTCACTATACTTGATTGTGACCACCTTCACTATACTTGAGTGTGACCACGTTCACTATACTTGCGTGTGACCACCTTCACTATACTTGAGTGTGACCACCTTCACTATACTTGAGTGTGACCACCTTCACTATACTTGAGTGTGAACACCTTCACTATACTTGAGTGTGACCACCTTCACTATACTTGAGTGTGACCACCTTCACTATACTTGAGTGTGACCACCTTCACTATACTTGAGTGTGACCACCTTCACACCTTCACTATACTTGAGTGTGACCACCTTCACTATACTTGAGTGTGACCACCTTCACTATACTTGAGTGTGACCACCTTCACTATACATGAGTGTGACCACCTTCACTGTACTTGATTGTGACCACCATCACTATACTTGAGTGTGACCACGTTCACTATACTTGCGTGTGACCACCTTCACTATACTTGAGTGTGACCACCTTCACTATACTTGAGTGTGACCACCTTCACTATACTTGAGTGTGACCAACTTCACTATACTTGAGTGTGACCACCTTCACTATACTTGAGTGTGACCACCTTCACTATACTTGCGTGTGACCACCTTCACTATACTTGAGTGTGACCACCTTCACTATACTTGAGTGTGACCACCTTCACTATACTTGAGTGTGACCACCTTCACTATACTTGAGTGTGACCACCTTCACTATACTTGAGTGTGACCACCTTCACTATACTTGAGTGTGACCACCTTCACTATACTTGAGTGTGACCACCTTCACTATACTTGAGTGTGACCACCTTCATTATACTTGAGTGTGACCACCTTCACTATATTTGAGTGTGACCACCTTAACTATACTTGAGTGTGACCACGTTCTCTATACTTGAGTGTGAGCACCTTCACTATACTGAGTGTGACTTCACTATGCTTGAGTTCACTATACTTGAGTGTGACCACCACTTGAGTGTCACTTCACTACTTGAGTGTGACCACCTTCACTATACTTGAGTGTGACCACCTTCACTATACTCGAGAGTGACCACCTTCACTATACTTGAGTGTGACCACGGTCATTATACTTGAGTGTGACCACCTTCACTATACTTGAGTGTGACTATACTTGAGTGTGACCACCTTCACTATACTTGAGTGTGACCACGTTCACTATACTTGAGTGTGACCACGTTCACTATACTTGAGTGTGACCACGCTCACTATACTTGAGTGTGACCACCTTCACTATACTTGAGTGTGTTCACTATACTTGAGTGTGACCACGTTCACTATACTTGAGTGTGACCACGACCACGTTCACTATACTTGAGTGTGACCACCTTCACTATACTTGAGTGTGACCACCTTCACTATACTTGAGTGTGACCACCTTCACTATACTTGAGTGTGACCACCTTCACTATACTTTAGTATGACCACGTTCACTATACTTGAGTGTGACCACCTTCACTATACTTGAGTGTGACCACCTTCACTATACTTGAGTGTGACCACCTTCACTATACTTGAGTGTGACCACCTTCACTATACTTGAGTGTGACCACCTTCACTATACTTGAGTGTGACCACCTTGACTATACTTGAGTGTGACCACCTTCGTTATACTTGTGTGTGACCACCTTCACTATACTTGAGTGTGACCACCTTCACTATACTTGAGAGTACTTACCTTCACTATTCTTGAGTGTGACCACCTTCACTATGCTTGAGTGTGACAACCTTCACTATACTTGAGAGTACCCACCTTCACTATACTTGAGTGTGACCACCTTCACTATACTTGAGTGTGGCCACCTTCACTATACTTGAGAGTACTTACCTTCACTATACTTGAGTGTGACCACCTTCACTATACTTGAGTGTGACCACCTTCACTATACTTGAGTGTAACCACCTTCGCTCTACTTGAGTGTGACCACCTTCACTATACTTGAGTGTGACTTGAGTGTGACCACCTTCACTATACTTTGAGTGTGACCACCTTCACTATACTTGAGTGTGACCACCTTCACTATACTTGAGAGTGTGACCACCTTCACTATACATGAGTGTGACCACTTCACTATACTTGAGTGTGACCACCTTCACTATACTTGAGTGTGACCAAATTCACTATACTTGAGTGGAACCACCTTCTCTATACTTGAGTGTGACCACCTTCACTATACTTGAGTGTGACCACCTTCACTATACTTGAGTGTGACCACCTTCACTATACATGAGTGTGACCACCTTCACTATACTTGAGTGTCACCACCTTCACTATACTTGAGTGTGACCACCTTCACTATACTTGAGTGTGACCACCTTCACTATACTTGAGTGTGACCACCTTCACTATACTTGAGTGTGACCACCTTCACTATACTTGAGTGTGACCACCTTCACTATACTTGCGTGTGACCACCTTCACTATACTTGAGTGTGACCACCTTCACTATACTTGAGTGTGACCACCTTCACTATACTTGAGTGTGACCACCTTCACTATACTTGAGTGTGACCACCTTCACTATACTTGAGTGTGACCACCTTCACTATACTTGAGTGTGACCACCTTCACTATACTTGAGTGTGACCACCTTCACTATACTTGAGTGTGACCACCTTCACTATACTTGAGTGTGACCACCTTCACTATACTTGAGTGTGACCACCTTCACTATACTTGAGTGTGACCACCTTCACTATACTTGAGTGTGACCACCTTCACTATACTTGAGTGTGACCACCTTCACTATACTTGAGTGTGACCACCTTCACTATACTTGAGTGTGACCACCTTCACTATACTTGAGTGTGACCACCTTCACTATACTTGAGTGTGACCACCTTCACTATACTTGAGTGTGACCACCTTCACTATACTTGAGTGTGACCACCTTCACTATACTTGAGTGTGACCACCTTCACTATACTTGAGTGTGACCACCTTCACTATACTTGAGTGTGACCACCTTCACTATACTTGAGTGTGACCACCTTCACAATACTTGAGTGTGACTATACACCTTCACTATACTTGAGTGTGACCACCTTCACTATACTTGAGTGTGACCACGTTCACTATACTTGAGTGTGACCACCTTCACTATACTTGAGTGTGACCACCTTCACTATACTTGAGTGTGACCACCTTCACTATACTTGAGTGTGACCACCTTCACTATACTTGAGTGTGACCACCTTCACTATACTTGAGTGTGACCACCTTCACTATACTTGAGTGTGACAGCCTTCACTATACTTGAGTGTGACCACCTTCACTATACTTAAGTGTGACTATACACCACGTTCACTATACTTGAGTGTGACTATAGTTGAGTGTGACCTTCACTATACTTGAGTGTGACCACCTTCACTATACTTGAGTTTCACCACCTTCACTATACTGTGAACACCTTGACTATAGTGTGACCTTCACTATACTTGAGTTCACCCTCTATACTTGAGTGTGACCACCTTCACTATACTTGAGTGTGACCACGTTCACTATACTTGAGTGTGACCACCTTCACTATACTTGAGTGTGACCACCTTCACTATACTTGAGTGTGACCACGCTCACTATACTTGAGTGTGACCACCTTCACTATACTTGAGTGTGACCACGTTCACTATACTTGAGTGTGACTACCTTTACTATACTTGAGTGTGACCACCTTCACTATACTTGAGTGTGACCACCTTCATTATACTTGAGTGTGACCACCTTCACTATACTTGAGTGTGACCACCTTCACTATACTTGAGTGTCAACACCTTCACTATACTTGAGTGTGACCACCTTCACTGCACTTGAGTGTGACCACATTCACTATACTTGAGTGTGACCACGTTCACTATACTTGAGTGTGACCACCTTCACTATACTTGAGTGTGACCGCCTTCACTATACTTGAGTGTGACCACCTTCACTATACTTGAGTGTGACCGCCTTCACTATACTTGAGTGTGACCACCTTCACTATACTTGAGTGTGACCACCTTCACTATACTTGAGTGTGACCACCTTCACTATACTTGAGTGTGACCACCTTCACTATACTTGAGTGTGACCACCTTCACTATACTTGAGTGTGACCACCTTCACTATACTTGAGTGTGACCACTTTCACTGTACTTGAGTGTGACCACCTTCACTATACTTGAGTGTGACCACCTTCACTATACTTGAGAGTGACCACCTTCACTATACTTAAGTGTGACCACCTTCACTATACTTGAGAGTGACCACCTTCACTATACTTGAGTGTGACCACCTTCATTATACTTGAGTGTGACCACCTTCACTATACTTGAGAGTGACCACCTTCACTATACTTGAGTGTGACCACCTTCCCTATACTTGAGTGTGACCACCTTCACTATACTTGAGTGTGACCACCTTCACTATACTTGAGAGTGACCACCTTCACTATACTTGAGTGTGACCACCTTCATTATAATTGAGTGTGACCACGTTCACTATACTTGAGTGTGACCACCGTCACTACACTTGAGTGTGACCACGTTCACTATACTTGAGTGTGACCACCTTCACTATACTTGAGTGTGACCACCTTCACTATACTTGAGTGTGACCACCTTCACTATACTTGAGTGTGACCACCTTCACTATACTTGAGTGTGACCACCTTCACTATACTTGAGTGTGACCACGTTCACTATACTTGAGTGTGACCACCTTCACTATACTTGAGTGTGACCACCTTCACTATACTTGAGTGTGACCACCTTCACTATACTTGAGTGTGACCACCTTCACTATACTTGAGTGTCAACACCTTCACTATACTTGAGTGTGACCACCTTCACTATACTTGAATGTGACCACCTTCACTATACTTGAGTGTGACCACCTTCACTATACTTGAGTGTCACCACCTTCACTATACTTGAGTGTCACCACCTTCACTATACTTGAGTGTGACCACCTTCACTATACTTGAGTGTGACCACGTTCACTATACTTGCGTGTGACTACCTTTACTATACTTGAGTGTGACCACCTTCACTATACTTGAGTGTGACCACCTTCACTATACATGAGTGTGACCACCTTCACTATACTTGATTGTGACCACCATCACTATACTTGAGTGTGACCACGTTCACTATACTTGCGTGTGACCACCTTCACTATACTTGAGTGTGACCACCTTCACTATACTTGAGTGTGACCACCTTCACTATACTGTGACCACAATCACTATACTTGAGTGTGACCACCTTCACTATACTTGAGTGTGACCACCTTCACTATACTTGAGTGTGACCACCTTCACTATACTTGAGTGTGACCACCTTCACTATACTTGAGTGTGACCACCTTCACTATACTTGAGTGTGACCACCTTCACTATACTTGAGTGTGACCACCTTCACTATACTTGCGTGTGACCACCTTCACTATACTTGAGTGTGACCACCTTCACTATACTTGAGTGTGACCACCTTCACTATACTTGAGTGTGACCACCTTCACTATACTTGAGTGTGACCACCTTCACTATACTTGAGTGTGACCACCTTCACTATACTTGAGTGTGACCACCTTCACTATACTTGAGTGTGACCACCTTCATTATACTTGAGTGTGACCACCTTCACTATATTTGAGTGTGACCACCTTCACTATACTTGAGTGTGACCACGTTCTCTATACTTGAGTGTGAGCACCTTCACTATACTTGAGTGTGACCTCCTTCACTATGCTTGAGTGTGACCACCTTGACTATACTTGAGTGTGAGTACCTTCACTATACTTGAGTGTGACCACCTTCACTACACTTGAGTGTGACCACCTTCACTATACTTGAGTGTGACCACCTTCACTATACTCGAGAGTGACCACCTTCACTATACTTGAGTGTGACCACGGTCACTATACTTGAGTGTGACCACCTTCACTATACTTGAGTGTGACCACCTTCACTATACTTGAGTGTCACCACCCTCACTATACTTGAGTGTGACCACGTTCACTATACTTGAGTGTGACCACCTTCACTATACTTGAGTGTGACCACCTTCACTATACTTGAGTGTGACCACGCTCACTATACTTGAGTGTGACCACCTTCACTATACTTGAGTGTGACCACGTTCACTATACTTGAGTGTGACCACCTTCACTATACTTGAGTGTGACCACCTTCACAATACTTGAGTGTGACCACCTTCACTATACTTGAGTGTGACCACGTTCACTATACTTGAGTGTGACCACCTTCACTATACTTTAGTATGACCACGTTCGTTATACTTGAGTGTGACCACCTTCACTATACTTGAGTGTGACCACCTTCACTATACTTGAGTGTGACCACGTTCACTATACTTAAGTGTGACCACCTTCACTATACTTGAGTGTGACCACCTTCACTATACTTGAGTGTGACCACCTTCACTATACTTGAGTGTGACCACGTTCACTATACTTGAGTGTGACCACCTTCACTATACTTGAGTGTGACCACCTTCACTATACTTGAGAGTACTTACCTTCACTATACTTGAGTGTGACCACCTTCACTATGCTTGAATGTGACCACCTTCACTATACTTGAGAGTACCCACCTTCACTGTACTTGAGTGTGACCACCTTCACTATACTTGAGTGTGGCCACCTTCACTATACTTGAGAGTACTTACCTTCACTATACTTGAGTGTGACCACCTTCACTATGCTTGAGTGTGACCACCTACACTAAACTTGAGTGTAAACACCTTCACTATACTTGAGAGTACCACCTTCACTATACTTGAGTGTGACCACCTTCTCTATACTTGCGTGTGACCACCTTCACTATACTTGAGTGTGACCACCTTCGACCTTCACTATACTTGCGTTCACATCACTACACTTGAGTGTGACCACCTTCACTATACTTGAATGTGACCACTTCACTATACTTGAGTGTGACCACCTTCACTATACTTGAGTGTGACCACCTACAGTATACTTGAGTGTGACCACCTTCACAATACTTGAGTGTGACAACCTTCACTATACTTGAGTGTGACCACCTTCACTATACTTGAGTGTGGCCACCTTCTCTATACTTGAGTGTGACCACCTTCACTATACTTGAGTGTGACCACCTTCGTGTGCGACCACCTTCACTATACTTGCGTGTCACTCACTACACTTGAGTGTGACCACCTTCACTATATTTGAATGTGACCACGTTCACTATACTTGAGTGTGACCACCTTCACTATACTTAAGTGTGACCACCTTCACTATACTTGAGTGTGACCACCTTCACAATACCTTCACTATACTTGAGTGTGACCACCTTCACTATACTTGAGTGTGACTATACTTGAGTGTGACCACTTCACTATACTTGCGTGTGACCACCTTCACTATACACCTTCACTATACTTGAGTGTGACCACCTTCGCTATACTTAAGTGTGACCACCTTCACTATACTTGAGTGTAAACACCTTCACTATACTTGAGTGACCACCTTCACTACACTTGAGTGTGACCACCTTCACTATACTTGCGTGTGACCACCTTCACTATACTTGAGTTTCACCACCTTCGCTATACTTGAGTGTGACCACCTTCACTATACTTGCTGTCACTTATACACTTGAGTGTCAACACCTTCACTATACTTGAGTGTGACCACCTTCACTATACTTGAGTGTGACCACCCTCACTATACTTGAGTGTGACCACCTTCACTATACTTGAGTGTGACCACCTTCACTATACTTGAGTGTGACCACCTTCACTATACTTGAGTGTGACCACCTTCACTATACTTGAGTGTGACCACCTTCACTATACTTGAGTGTGACCACCTTCACTATACTTGAGTGTGACCACCTTCACTATACTTGAGTGTGACCACGTTCACTATACTTGAGTGTGACCACCTTCACTATACTTGAGTGTGACCACCTTCACTATACTTGAGTGTGACCACCTTCACTATACTTGAGTGTGACCACCTTCACTATACTTGAGTGTGACCACCTTCACTATACTTGAGTGTGACCACCTTCACTATACTTGACCACCTTCACTATACTTGAGTGTGACCACCTTCACTATACTTGAGTGTGACCACCTTCACTATACTTGAGTGTGACCACCTTCACTATACTTGAGTGTGACCACCTTCACTATACTTGAGTGTGACCACCTTCACTATACTTGAGTGTGACCACCTTCACTATACTTGAGTGTGACCTTCCACTTGAGTGTTCACTATACTTGAGTGTGACCACCTTGACTATACTTGAGTGTGACCACCTTCACTCTACTTGAGTGTGACCACCTTCAGTAAACTTTAGTGTGACCACCTTCACTCTACTTGAGTGTGAGCACCTTCACTATACTTGAGTGTGAGTGTGACCACCTTCACTATACTTGAGTGTGACCACCTTCACTATACACCCTTCACTATACTTGAGTGTGACCACCTTCACTATACTTGAGTGTGAGTGTGACCACTTCACTATACTTGAGTGTGACCACCTTCACTATACTTGAGTGTGACCACCTTCACTATACACCACCTTCACTATACTTGAGTGTGACCACCTTCACTATACTTGAGTGTGACCACATTCACTATACTTGAGTGTGACCACCTTCACTATACTTGAGTGTGACCACCTTCACTATACTTGAGTGTGACCACCTTCACTATACTTGAGTGTGACCACCTTCACTATACTTGAGTGTGACCACCTTCACTATACTTGAGTGTGACCACCTTCACTATACTTGAGTGTGACCACCTTCACTATACTTGAGTGTGACCACCTTCACTATACTGAGTGTGACCACCTTCACTATACTTGAGTGTGACCACCTTCACTATACTTGAGTGTGACCACCTTCACTATACTTGAGTGTGACCACCTTCACTATACTTGAGTGTGACCACCTTCACTATACTTGAGTGTGACCCTTCACTATACTTGAGTGTGACCACCTTCACTATACTTGAGTGCGACCACCTTCACTATACTTGAGTGTGACCACTTCACCTTCACTATACTTGAGTGTGACCACCTTCACTATACTTGAGTGTGACCACCTTCACTATACTTGTGACCACCTTCACTATACTTGAGTGTCACTTACTACTTGAGTGTGTGACCACCTTCACTATACTTGAGTGTGACCACCTTCACTATACTTGAGTGTGACCACCTTCACTATACTTGAGTGTGACCACCTTCACTATACTTGAGTGTGACCACCTTCACTATACTTGAGTGTGACCACCTTCACTGTACTTGAGTGTGACCACCTTCACTATACTGTGACCACCTTCACTATACTTGAGTGACCACCTTCACTATACTTGAGTGTGACCACCTTCACTATACACCTTCACTATACTTCACTATACTTGAGTGTGACCACCTTCACTATACTTGAGTGTGACCACCTTCACTATACTTGAGTGTGACCACCTTCACTATACTTGAGTGTGACCACCTTCACTATACTTGAGTGTGACCACCTTCACTATACTTGAGTGTGACCACCTTCACTATACTTGAGTGTGACCACCTTCACTATACTTGAGTGTGACTTGAGTGTGACCACCTTCACTATACTTGAGTGTGACCACCTTCACTATACTTGAGTGTGACCACCTTCACTATACTTGAGTGTGACCACTTGAGTTCACTATACTTGAGTGTGGCCACCTTCACTATACTTGAGTGTGACCACCTTCACTATACTTGTGTCGGACCACCTTCGCTATACTTGAGTGTGACCACTATACTTGACTATACTTGAGTGTGACCACCTTCACTATACTTGTGTGTGACCACCTTCACTATACTTGAGTGTGACCACCTTCACTATACCTGAGTGTGACCACCTTCACTATACTCGAGTGTGACCACCTTCACTATACTTGAGTGTGACCACTTGAGTTCACTATACTTGAGCGTGACCACTTTCACTATACTTGAGTGTGACCACCTTCACTATACTTGAGTGTGACCACCTTCACTATACTTGAGTGTGACCACCTTCACTATACTTGAGTGTGACCTTGAGTGTGACCACCTTCACTATACTTGAGTGTGACCACCTTCACTATACTTGAGTGTAACCACCTTCACTATACTTGAGTGTGACCACCTTCACTATACTTGAGTGTGACCACCTTCACTATACTTGAGTGTGACCACCCTCACTATACTTGAGTGTGACCACCTTCACTATACTTGAGTGTGACCACCTTCACTATACTTGAGTGTGACCACCTTCACTATACTTGAGTGTGACCACCTTCACTATACTTGAGTGTGACCACCTTCACTATACTTGAGTGTGACCACCTTCACTATACTTGAGTGTGACCACCTTCACTATACTTGAGTGTGACCACCTTCACTATACTTGAGTGTGACCACTATACTTCACTATACTTGAGTGTGACCACCTTCACTATACTTGAGTGTGACCACCTTCACTATACTTGAGTGTGACCACCTTCACTATACTTGAGTGTGACCACCTTCACTATACTTGAGTGTGACCACCTTCACTATACTTGAGTGTGACCACCTTCACTATACTTGAGTGTGACCACCGTCACTATACTTGAGTGTGTGACCACCCACTATACTTTCACTATACTTGAGTGTGACCACCTTCACTATACTTGAGTGTGACCACCTTCACTATACGTGAGTGTGACCAACTTCACTATACTTAAGTGTGACCACCTTCTCTATACTTGAGTGTGACCACCTTCACTATACCACCTTCACTATACTTGAGTGTGACCACCTTCACTATACTTGAGTGTGACCACCTTCACTATACTTGAGTGTGACCACCTTCACTATACTTGAGTGTGACCACCTTCACTATACTTGAGTGTGACCACCTTCACTATACTTGAGTGTGACCACCTTCACTATACTTGAGTGTGACCACCTTCACTATACTTGAGTGTGACCACCTTCACTATACTTGAGTGTGACCACCTTCACTATACTTGAGTGTGACCACCTTCACTATACTTGAGTGTGACCACCTTCACTATACTTGAGTGTGACCACCTTCACTATACTTGAGTGTGACCACCTTCACTATACTTGAGTGTGACCACCTTCACTATACTTGAGTGTGACCACCTTCACTATACTTGAGTGTGACCACCTTCACTATACTTGAGTGTGACCACCTTCACTATACTTGAGTGTGACCACCTTCACTATACTTGAGTGTGACCACCTTCACTATACTTGAGTGTGACCACCTTCACTATACTTGAGTGTGACCACCTTCACTATACTTGAGTGTGACCACCTTCACTATACTTGAGTGTGACCACCTTCACTATACTTGAGTGTGACCACCTTCACTATACTTGAGTGTGACCACCTTCACTATACTTGAGTGTGACCACCTTCACTATACTTGAGTGTGACCACCTTCACTATACTTGAGTGTGACCACCTTCACTATACTTGAGTGTGACCACCTTCACTATACTTGAGTGTCAACACCTTCACTATACTTGAGTGTGACCACCTTCACTATACTTGAATGTGACAACCTTCACTATACTTGAGTGTGACCACCTTCACTATACTTGAGTGTCACCTCCTTCACTATACTTGAGAGTGACCACCTTCACTATACTTGAGTGTGACCACCATCACTATACTTGAGTGTGACCACGTTCACTATACTTGCGTGTGACCACCTTTACTATACTTGAGTGTGACCACCTTCACTATACTTGAGTGTGACCACCTTCACTATACATGAGTGTGACCACCTTCACTATACTTGATTGTGACCACCATCACTATACTTGAGTGTGACCACGTTCACTATACTTGCGTGTGACCACCTTCACTATACTTGAGTGTGACCACCTTCACTATACTTGAGTGTGACCACCTTCACTATACTTGAGTGTGACCACCTTCACTATACTTGAGTGTGACCACCTTCACTATACTTGAGTGTGACCACCTTCACTATACTTGAGTGTGACCACCTTCACTATACTTGAGTGTGACCACCTTCATTATACTTGAGTGTGACCACCTTCACTATATTTGAGTGTGACCACCTTCACTATACTTGAGTGTGACCACGTTCTCTATACTTGAGTGTGAGCACCTTCACTATACTTGAGTGTGACCTCCTTCACTATGCTTGAGTGTGACCACCTTGACTATACTTGAGTGTGACCACCTTCACTATACTTGAGTGTGACCACCTTCACTACACTTGAGTGTGACCACCTTCACTATACTTGAGTGTGACCACCTTCACTATACTCGAGAGTGACCACCTTCACTATACTTGAGTGTGACCACGGTCACTATACTTGAGTGTGACCACCTTCACTATACTTGAGTGTGACCACCTTCACTATACTTGAGTGTCACCACCTTCACTATACTTGAGTGTGACCACGTTCACTATACTTGAGTGTGACCACCTTCACTATACTTGAGTGTGACCACCTTCACTATACTTGAGTGTGACCACGCTCACTATACTTGAGTGTGACCACCTTCACTATACTTGAGTGTGACCACGTTCACTATACTTGAGTGTGACCACGTTCACTATACTTGAGTGTGACCACCTTCACAATACTTGAGTGTGACCACCTTCACTATACTTGAGTGTGACCACGTTCACTATACTTGAGTGTGACCACCTTCACTATACTTTAGTATGACCACGTTCACTATACTTGAGTGTGACCACCTTCACTATACTTGAGTGTGACCACCTTCACTATACTTGAGTGTGACCACGTTCACTATACTTAAGTGTGACCACCTTCACTATACTTGAGTGTGACCACCTTCACTATACTTGAGTGTGACCACCTTCACTATACTTGAGTGTGACCACGTTCACTATACTTGAGTGTGACCACCTTCACTATACTTGAGTGTGACCACCTTCACTATACTTGAGAGTACTTACCTTCACTATACTTGAGTGTGACCACCTTCACTATGCTTGAATGTGACCACCTTCACTATACTTGAGAGTACCCACCTTCACTGTACTTGAGTGTGACCACCTTCACTATACTTGAGTGTGGCCACCTTCACTATACTTGAGAGTACTTACCTTCACTATACTTGAGTGTGACCACCTTCACTATGCTTGAGTGTGACCACCTTCACTATACTTGAGAGTACCCACCTTCACTATACTTGAGTGTGACCACCTTCACTATACTTGAGTGTGACCTCCTTCACTATACTTGAGTGTAACAACCTTCACTATACTTGAGTGTGACCACCTTCACTATACTTGAGTGTGACCACCTACACTATACTTGAGTGTAACAACCTTCACTATACTTGAGTGTGACCACCTTCACTATACTTGAGTGTGACCACCTTCTCTATACTTGCGTGTGACCACCTTCACTATACTTGAGTGTGACCACCTTCGCTATACTTGAGTGCGACCACCTTCACTATACTTGCGTGTGACCACATCACTACACTTGAGTGTGACCACCTTCACTATACTTGAATGTGACCACGTTCACTATACTTGAGTGTGACCACCTTCACTATACTTGAGTGTGACCACCTTCACTATACTTGAGTGTGACCACCTTCACAATACTTGAGTGTGACCACCTTCACTATACTTGAGTGTGACCACCTTCACTATACTTGAGTGTGGCCACCTTCACTATACTTGAGTGTGACCACGTTCACTATACTTGAGTGTGACCACCTTCACTATACTTGAGTGTGACCTTCACTATACTTGAGTGTGACCACCTTCACTATACTTAAGTGTGACCACCTTCACTATACTTGAGTGTAACCACCTTCACTATACTTGAGTGTGACCACCTTCACTATACTTGAGTGTGACCACCTTCACTATACTTGCGTGTGACCACCTTCACTATACTTGAGTGTGACCACCTTCGCTATACTTGAGTGTGACCACCTTCACTATACTTGCGTGTGACCACCTTCACTACACTTGAGTGTGACCACCTTCACTATCCTTGAATGTGACCACGTTCACTATACTTGAGTGTGACCACCTTCACTATACTTGAGTGTGACCACCTTCACTATACTTGAGTGTGACCACCTTCACTATACTTGAGTGTAACCACCTTCACTATACTTGAGTGTGACCACCTTCACTATACTTGAGTGTGACCACCTTCACTATACTTTGAGTGTGACCACCTTCACTATACGTGAGTGTGACCACCTTCACTATACTTGAGTGTGAGCACCTTCACTATATTTGAGTGTGACCACTTTCACTATACTTGAGTGTGACCACGTTCTCTATACTTGAGTGTGATCACCTTCACTATACTTGAGTGTGACCACCTTCACTATACTTGAGTGTGACCACCTTGACTATACTTGAGTGTGACCACCTTCGTTATACTTGTGTGTGACCACCTTCACTATACTTGAGTGTGACCACCTTCACTATACTTGAGAGTACTTACCTTCACTATTCTTGAGTGTGACCACCTTCACTATGCTTGAGTGTGACAACCTTCACTATACTTGAGAGTACCCACCTTCACTATACTTGAGTGTGACCACCTTCACTATACTTGAGTGTGACCACCTTCACTATACTTGAGTGTGACCACCTTCACTATACTTGAGTGTGACCACCTTCACTATACTCGAGTGTGACCACCTTCACTATACTTGAGTGTGACCACGTTCACTATACTTGAGTGTGACCACGTTCACTATACTTGAGTGTGACCACCTTCACTAAACTTGAGTAGAAACACCTTCACTACACTTGAGTGTGACCACTTTCACTATACTTAAGTGTGACCTCCTTCACTATACTTGAGTGTGACCACCTTCACTATACTTGAGTGTGACCATGTTCACTATACTTGAGTGTCACCACCTTCACTATACTTGAGTGTGACCACCTTCACTATACTTGAGTGTGACCACCTTCACTATACTTGAGAGTAACCACCTTCACTATACTTGAGTGTGACCACCTTCACTATACTTGAGTGTGACCACCTTCACTATACTTGAGAGTGACCACCTTCACTATACTTGAGTGTGACCACCTTCACTATACTTGAGTGTGACCACCTTCACTATACTTGAGTGTGACCACCTTCACTATACTTGAGTGTGACCACCTTCACTATACTTGAGTGTCACCACCTTCACTATACTTGAGTGTGACCACCTTCACTATACTTGAGTGTAACAACCTTCACTATACGTGAGTGTGACCACCTTCACTATACTTGAGTGTGACCACCTTCACTATATTTGAGTGTGACCACTTTCACTATACTTGAGTGTGACCACGTTCTCTATACTTGAGTGTGATCACCTTCACTATACTTGAGTGTGACCACCTTCACTATACTTGAGTGTGACCACCTTGACTATACTTGAGTGTGACCACCTTCACTATACTTGTGTGTGACCACCTTCACTATACTTGAGTGTGACCACCTTCACTATACTTGAGTGTCACTATACCCCTTCACTATACTTGAGTGTGACCACCTTCACTATACGTGTGACGACCTTCACTACACTTGAGTGTGACCACCTTCACTATCCTTGAATGTGACCACGTTCACTATACTTGAGTGTGACCACCTTCACTATACTTGAGTGTGACCACCTTCACTATACTTGAGCGTGACCACTTTCACTATACTTGAGTGACCACCTTCACTATACTTGAGTGTGTCACTATACTTGAGTGTGACCACCTTCACTACCTTCACTATTGAGTGTGACCACCTTCACTATACTTGAGTGTGACCACCTTCACTATACTTGAGTGTGACCACGTTCACTATACTTGAGTGTGACCACGTTCACTATACTTGAGTGTGACCACCTTCACTATACTTGAGTGTGACCACCTTCACTATACTTGAGTGTGACCACCTTCACTATACTTGAGTGTGACCACCTTCACTATACTTGAGTGTGACCACCTTCACTATACTTGAGTGTGACCACTTTCACTATAATTGAGTATGACAACCTTCACTATACTTGAGTGTGACCACGTTCACTATACTTGAGTGTGACCACCTTCACTATACTTGAGTGTGACCACCTTCACTATACTTGAGTGTGACCACCTTCACTATACTTGAGTGTGACCACCTTCACTATACTTGAGTGTGACCACCTTCACTATACTTGAGTGTGACCACCTTCACTATACTGTGAGTGTGACCACCTTCACTATACTTGAGTGTGACCACGTTCACTATACTTGAGTGTGACCACCTTCACTATACTTGAGTGTGACCACCTTCACTATACTTGAGTGTGACCACCTTCACTATACTTGAGTGTGACCACCTTCACTATACTTGAGTGTGACCACCTTCACTATACTTGAGTGTGACCACCACTATACTTGAGTTCACTATACTCGAGTGTGACCACCTTCACTATACTTGAGTGTGACCACGTTCACTATACTTGAGTGTGACCACGTTCACTATACTTGAGTGTGACCACCTTCACTAAACTTGAGTGTGAACACCTTCACTATACTTCAGTGTGACCACTTTCACTATACTTAAGTGTGACCTCCTTCACTATACTTGAGTGTGACCTCCTTCACTATACTTGAGTGACCACCTTCACTATACTTGAGTGACCACCTTCACTATACTTGAGTGTGACCACCTTCACTATACTTGAGTGTCACCACCTTCACTATACTTGAGTGTGACCACCTTCACTATACTTGAGTGTGACCACCTTCACTATACTTGAGTGTGACCACCTTCACTATACTTGAGTGTGACCACCTTCACTATACTTGAGTGTGACCACCTTCACTATACTTGAGTGTGACCACCTTCACTATACTTGAGTGTGACCACCTTCACTATACTTGAGTGTGACCACCTTCACTATACTTGAGTGTGACCACCTTCACTATACTTGAGTGTGACCACGTTCACTATACTTGAGTGTGATACTTGAGTGTGATCACCTTCACTATACTTGAGTGTGACCACCTTCACTATACTTGAGTGTGACCACCTTGACTATACTTGAGTGTGACCACCTTCACTATACTTGTGTGTGACCACCTTCACTATACTTGAGTGTGACCACCTTCACTATACTTGAGTGTGACCACCTTCACTATACTCGAGTGTGACCACCTTCACTATACTTGAGTGTGACCACGTTCACTATACTTGAGTGTGACCACCTTCACTATACTTGAGTGTGACCACCTTCACTATACTTGAGTGTGACCACCTTCACTATACTTGAGTGTGACCACCTTCACTATACTTGAGTGTGACCACCTTCACTATACTTGAGTGTGACCACCTTCACTATACTTGAGTGTGACCACCTTCACTATACTTGAGTGTGACCACCTTCACTATACTTGAGTGTGACCACCTTCACTATACTTGAGTGTGACCACCTTCACTATACTTGAGTGTGACCACTTCACTATACATGTGACACCTTCACTATACTTGAGTGTGACCACTTCACTATACTTGAGTGTGACCCACTATACTTGAGTGTTCACTATACTTGAGTGTGACCACCTTCACTATACTTGAGTGTGACCACCTTCACTATACTTGAGTGTGACCACCTTCACTATACTTGAGTGTGACCACCTTCACTATACTTGAGTGTGACCACCTTCACTATACTTGAGTGTGACCACCTTCACTTTACTTGAGTGTGACCACCTTCACTATACTTGAGTGTGACCACCTTCACTATACTTGAGTGTGACCACCTTCACTATGCTTGAGTGTGACCACCTTCACTATACTTGAGTGTGACCACCTTCACTATACTTGAGTGTGACCACCTTCACTATACTTGAGTGTGACCACCTTCACTATACTTGAGTGTGACCACCTTCACTATACTTGAGTGTGACCACCTTCACTATACTTGAGTGTGACCACCTTCACTATACTTGAGTGTGACCACCTTCACTATACTTGAGTGTGACCACCTTCACTATACTTGAGTGTGACCACCTTCACTATACTTGAGTGTGACCACCTTCACTATACTTGAGTGTGACCACCTTCACTATACTTGAGTGTGACCACCTTCACTATACTTGAGTGTGACCACCTTCACTATACTTGAGTGTGACCACCTTCACTATACTTGAGTGTGACCACCTTCACTATACTTGAGTGTGACCACCTTCACTATACTTGAGTGTAACCACCTTCACTATACTTGAGTGTGACCACCTTCACTATACTTGAGTGTGACCACTATACTTCACTATACTTGAGTGTGACCACCTTCACTATACTTGAGTGTGACCACCTTCACTATACTTGAGTGTGACCACCTTCACTATACTTGAGTGTGACCACCTTCACTATACTTGAGTGTGACCACCTTCACTATACTTGAGTGTGACCACCTTCACTATACTTGAGTGTGACCACCTTCACTATACTTGAGTGTGACCACCTTCACTATACTTGAGTGTGACCACCTTCACTATACTTGAGTGTGACCACGTTCACTATACTTGAGTGTGACCACCTTCACTATACTTGAGTGTGTGACCACCTTCACTATACTTGAGTGTGACCACCTTCACTATACTAGAGTGTGACCACCTTCACTATACTTGTGACCACGTTCACTATACTTGAGTGTGACCACCTTCACTATACACCTTCACTATACTTGAGTGTGATCACCTTCACTATACTTGAGTGTGACCACCTTCACTATACTTGAGTGTGACCACCTTGACTATACTTGAGTGTTCACCTTCACTATACTTGAGTGTGACCACCTTCACTATACTTGTACCCACCTTCACTGTGTGTGACCACCTTCACTATACTTGAGTGTGACCACCTTCACTATACTTGAGAGTACTTACCTTCACTATTCTTGAGTGTGACCACCTTCACTATGCTTGAGTGTGACAACCTTCACTATACTTGAGAGTACCCACCTTCACTATACTTGAGTGTTACCACCTTCACTATACTTGAGTGTGACCACCTTCACTATACTTGAGTGTAACCACCTTCGCTCTACTTGAGTGTGACCACCTTCACTATACTTGAGTGTGACCACCTTCACTATACTTGAGTGTAACCACCTTCACTCTACTTGAGTGTGACCACCTTCACTATACTTGAGTGTGACCACCTTCACTATACTTGAGTGTAACCACCTTCACTATACTTGAGTGTGACCACCTTCACTATACTTGAGTAGAAACACCTTCACTACACTTGAGTGTGACCACCTTCACTATATTTGAATGTGACCACGTTCAATATACTTGAGTGTGACCACCTTCACTATACGTGAGTGTGACCACACTTCTTGAGTGTGACCACCTATACTTGAGTGTGACCACCTTCACTATACTTGAGTGTGACCACCTTCACTATACTTGAGTGTGGCCACCTTCACTATACTTGAGTGTGACCACGTTCACTATACTTGAGTGTGACCACCTTCACTATACTTGAGTGTGACCACCTTCACTATACTTGAGTGTGACCACCTTCACTATACTTGAGTGTGACCACCTTCACTATACTTGAGTGTGACCACCTTCACTATACTTGAGTGTGACCACCTTCACTATACTTGAGTGTGACCACCTTCACTATACTTGAGTGTGACCTACTTCACTATACTTGAGTGTAACCACCTTCGCTCTACTTGAGTGTGACCACCTTCACTATACTTGAGTGTGACCACCTTCACTATACTTGAGTGTAACCACCTTCACTATACTTGAGTGTGACCACCTTCACTATACTTGAGTGTGACCACCTTCACTATTGAGTGTGACCACCTTCACTATACACCTTCACTATACTTGAGTGTAACCACCTTCACTATACTTGAGTGTGACCACCTTCACTATACTTGAGTGTGACCACCTTCACTATACTAGCGTGTGACCACCTTCACTATACTTGAGTGTGACCACCTTCGCTATACTTGAGTGCGACCACCTTCACTATACTTGAGTGTGACCACCTTCACTATACTTGAGTGTGACCACCTTCACTATACTTGAGTGTGACCACCTTCACTATACTTGAGTGTGACCACCTTCACTATACTTGAGTGTGACCACCTTCACTATACTAGCGTGTGACCACCTTCACTATACTTGAGTGTGACCACCTTCACTATACCACCTTCACTATACTTGAGTGTGACCACCTTCACTATACTTGAGTGTGACCACCTTCACTATACTAGCGTGTGACCACCTTCACTATACTTGAGTGTGACCACCTTCGCTATACTTGAGTGCGACCACCTTCACTATATTTGCGTGTGACCACATCACTACACTTGAGTGTGACCACCTTCACTATACTTGAGTGTGACCACCTTCACTTCACCTTCTATACTTGAGTGTGACCACCTTCACTATACTTGAGTGTGACCACCTTCACTATACACCACAATCACTACACATGAGTGTGACCACCTTCACTATACTTGAGTGTGACCACCTTCACTATACTTGAGTGTGACCACCTTCACTATACTTGAGTGTGACCACCTTCACTATACTTGAGTGTGACCACCTTCACTATACTTGAGTGTGACCACCTACACTATACTTGAGTGTGACCACCTTCACTATACTTGAGTGTGACCACCTTCACTATACTTGAGTGTGACCACCTTCACTATACTTGAGTGTGACTACGTTCACTATACTTGATTGTGACCACCTTCACTATACTTGAGTGTGACCACCTTCACTATACTTGAGTGTGACCACCTTCACTATACTTGAGTGTGACCACCTTCACTATACTTGAGTGTGACCACCTTCACTATACTTGAGTGTGACCACCTTCACTATACTTGAGTGTGACCACCTTCACTATACTTGAGTGTGACCACCTTCACTATACTTGAGTGTGACCACCTTCACTATACTTGAGTGTGACCACCTTCACTATACTTGAGTGTGACCACCTTCACTATACTTGAGTGTGACCTTCACTATACTTCACTATACTTGAGTGTGACCACCTTCACTATAGTGTGACCACCTTCACTATACTTGTGACCACCTTCACTAAACTTGAGTGTGACCACCTTCACTATACTTGAGTGTGAACACCTTCACTACACTTGAGTGTGACCACTTTCACTATACTTAAGTGTGACCTCCTTCACTATACTTGAGTGTGACCACCTTCACTATACTTGAGTGTGACCATGTTCACTATACTTGAGTGTCACCACCTTCACTGTACTTGAGTGTGACCACCTTCACTATACTTGAGTGTGACTATCTTCACTATACTTGAGTTCACTATACTTGAGTGTGACCACCTTCACTATACTTGAGTGTGACCATGTTCACTATACTTGAGTGTCACCACCTTCACTGTACTTGAGTGTGACCACCTTCACTATACTTGAGTGTGACTATCTTCACTATACTTGAGTGTGACCACCTTCACTATACTTGAGTGTGACCACCTTCACTATGGTTTAGTGTGACCACCTTCACTATACTTGAGTGTGACCACGTTCACTATACTAGAGTGTGACCACGTTCACTATTCTTGAGTGTGACCACGTTCACTGTACTTGAGTGTCACCACGTTCACTGTACTTGAGTGTGACCACCTACACTATACTTGAGTGTGACCACATCACTACACTTGAGTGTGACCACCTTCACTATATTTGAATGTGACCACGTTCAATATACTTGAGTGTGACCACCTTCACTATACTTGAGTGTGACCACCTTCACTATACTTGAGTGTGACCACCTTCACTATACTTGAGTGTGACCACCTTCACTATACTTGAGTGTGACCACCTTCACTATACACCACCTTCACTATACTTGAGTGTGGCCACCTTCACTATACTTGAGTGTGACCACGTTCACTATACTTGAGTGTGACCACCTTCACTATACTTGAGTGTGACCACCTTCACTATACTTGAGTGTGACCTACTTCACTATACTTAAGTGTGACCACCTTCACTATACTTGAGTGTAACCACCTTCACTATACTTGAGTGTGACCACCTTCACTATGCTTGAGTGTGACCACCTTCACTATACTTGCGTGTGACCACCTTCACTATACTTGAGTGTGACCACTTTCGCTATACTTGAGTGTGGCCACCTTCACTATACTTGCGTGTGACCACCTTCATTACACTTGAGTGTGACCACCTTCACTATACTTGAATGTGACCACGTTCACTATACTTGAGTGTGACCACCTTCACTATACTTGAGTGTGACCACCTTCACTATACTTGAGTGTGACCACCTTCACTATACTTGAGTGTGACCACCTTCACTATACTTGAGTGTCACCACATTCACTATACTTGAGTGTGACCACCATGACTATACTTGAGTGTGACCACCTTCACTATGCTTGTGTGTGACCACCTTCACTATACTTGAGTGTGACCACCTTCACTATATTTGAGTGTGACCACTTTCACTATACTTGATTGTGACCACGTTCTCTATACTTGAGTGTGATCACCTTCACTATACTTGAGTGTGACCACCTTCACTATACTTGAGTGTGACCACCTTCACTATACTTGAGTGTGACCACCTTCACTATACTTGAGTGTGACCACCTTCACTATACTTGAGTGTGACCACCTTCACTATACTTGAGTGTGACCACCTTCACTATACTTGAGTGTGACCACCTTCACTATACTTGAGTGTGACCACCTTCACTATACTTGAGTGTGACCACCTTCACTATACTTGAGTGTGACCACCTTCACTATACTTGAGTGTGACCACCTTCACTATACTTGAGTGTGACCACCTTCACTATACTTGAGTGTGACCACCTTCACTATACTTGAGTGTGACCACTTGAGTGTGTTCACTATACTTGAGTGTGACCACCTTCACTATACTTGAGTGTGACCACCTTCACTATACTTGAGTGTGACCACCTTCACTATACTTGAGTGTGACCACGTTCACTATACTTGAGTGTGACCACCTTCACTATACTTGAGTGTGACCACCTTCACTATACTTGAGTGTGACCACCTTCACTATACTTGAGTGTGACCACCTTCACTATACTTGAGTGTGACCTCCTTCACTATACTTGAGTGTGACCACCTTCACTATACTTGAGTGTGACCACCTTCACTATACTTGAGTGTGACCACCTTCACTATACTTGAGTGTGACCACGTTCACTATACTTGAGTGTGACCACCTTCACTATACTTGAGTGTGACCACCTTCACTATACTTGAGTGTGACCACCTTCACTATACTTGAGTGTGACCACGTCCACTATACTTGAGTGTGACCACCTTACCTATACTTGAGTGTGACAACCTTCACTATACTTATGTGTGACCACCTTCACTATACTTGAGTGTGACCACGTTCACTGTACTTGAGTGTGACCACGTTCACTATACTTGAGTGCGACCACGTTCACTATACTTGAGTGTGACCACCTTCACTATACTTGAGTGTGACCATGTTCACTATACTTGATTGTCACCACCTTCACTGTACTTGAGTGTGACCACCTTCACTATACTTCAGTGTGACTATCTTCACTATACTTGAGTGTGACCATTTTCACTATACTTGAGTGTGACCACCTTCACTATACTTGAGTGTGACCACGTTCACTATACTAGAGTGTGACCACGTTCACTATTCTTGAGTGTGACAACGTTCACTATACTTGAGTGTGAACACCTTCACTATACTTGAGTGTGACCACGTTCACTATACTTGAGTGTTACTACCTTCACTATACTTGAGTGTGACCACCTTCACTATACTTGAGTGTGACCACGTTCACTATACTTGAGTGTGACAACCTTCACTATACTTGAGTGTGACCACCTTCACTATACTTGAATGTGACCACCTTCACTATACTTGAGTGTGACCACCTTCACTATACTTGAGTTTGACCACCTTCACTATACTTGAGTGTAACCACCTTCACTATACTTGAGTGTGACCACCTTCACTATACTTGAGTGTGACCACCTTCACTATACTTGAGTGTGACCACCTTCACTATACTTGAGTGTGGCCACCTTCTCTATACTTGCGTGTTACCACCTTCACTATACTTGAGTGTGACCTCCTTCACTATACTTGAGTGTGACCACCTTCACTATACTTGAGTTTGACCAACTTCACTATACTTGAGTGTGACCACCTTCACTATACTTGAGTGTGACCACCTTCACTATACTTGAGAGTGACCATGTTCACAACACTTGAGAGTGACAACCTTCTCTATACTTGAGTGTGACCACGTTCACTATACTTGAGTGTGACCATCTTCACTATACTTGAGTGTGACGACCTTCACTATACTTGTGTGTGACCACCTTCACTATACTTGAGTTTGACCACCTTCACTATACTTGAGTGTGACCACCTTCACTATACTTGAGTGTGACCACCTTCACTATACTTGAGTGTGACAACCTTCACTATACTTGAGTGTGACCACGTTCACTATACTTGAGTGTGACCACCTTCACTATACTTGAGTGTGACAACCTTCACTATACTTGAGTGTGACCACGTTCACTATACTTGAGTGTGACCACGTTCACTATACTTGTGTGTGACCAAGTTCACTATACTTGCGTGAGACCACGTTCACTATACTTGAGTGTGACCACTTTCACTATACTTGAGTGTGACCACGTTCAGTATACTTGAGTGTGACCACCTTCACTATACTTGAGTGTGACAACCTTCACTATACTTATGTGTGACCACCTTCACTATACTTGAGTGTGACCACGTTCACTATACTTGAGTGCGACCACGTTCACTATACTTGAGTGTGACCACCTTCACTATACTTGAGTGTGACCATGTTCACTATACTTGAGTGTCACCACCTTCACTGTACTTGAGTGTGACCACATTCACTATACTTCAATGTGACTATCTTCACTATACTTGAGTGTGACCACCTTCACTATACTTTAGTGTGACCACCTTCACTATACATGAGTGTGACCACGTTCACTATACTAGAGTGTGACCAATTTCACTATTCTTGAGTGTGACCACGTTCACTATACTTGAGTGTGAACACCTTCACTATACTTGAGTGTGACCACCTTCACTATACTTGAGTGTGACCACCTTCACTATACTTGAGTGTGACCCCCTTCACTATACTTGAGTGTGACCACCTTCACTATACTTGAGTGTGACCACGTTCACTATACTTGAGTGTGACATCCTTCACTATACTTGAGTGTGACCACCTTCACTATACTTGTGTGTGACCACATTCACTATACTTGAGTGTGACCACCTTCACTATACTTGAGTGTGACCACCTTCACTATACTTGAGTGTAACCACCTTCACTATACTTGAGTGTGACCACCTTCACTATACTTGAGTGTGACCACCTTCACTATACTTGAGTGTGACCACCTTCACTATACTTGAGTGTGGCCACCTTCTCTATACTTGCGTGTTACCACCTTCACTATACTTGAGTTTGACCACCTTCACTATACTTGAGAGTGACCATGTTCACAATACTTGAGTGTGACCACCTTCTCTATACTTGAGTGTGACCACGTTCACTATACTTGAGTGTGGCCACCTTCTCTATACTTGCGTGTTACCACCTTCACTATACTTGAGTGTGACCTCCTTCACTATACTTGAGTGTGGCCACCTTCTCTATACTTGCGTGTTA